>NC_087358.1:13882637-14185667 GCF_030014295.1 Loxodonta africana | reverse complement strand
GTAGCATATCAACCCAATTCATCTAAGAGAATAAAATTACAGTGAAAACATTGTTAATTCATTGCTTTCCAAATGTTATACTAGCTATATGTATAATGTTATACTAGGCATATGTATAATGAAAGAGGAGTGACTAGACAGCAGTAGCTCTGGTAAAAGCATTTTCAAAACTATAAATCAGAAACAATATATTAAGGAAGAAGATGACTCATGTTGTTTGAAGCAAGGAACTTGTAAAAAATGATCTTCCCTGAAAATATGAAAATATTTATCTTTACCAATAAGGATTTTAATACTTCTCCAAATATGCATTTCAACATTATATTTATTAATTTAAATTTAATATTTAAAGCTATTTTTAAGAGTCCTAATATGGAAAATGAATCCTTCTTATGGTTGGGTGAAATCTTTTTTTTTTTTTTTTTTAACATTTAGACAAATGTGTTCTTAAAGTTTATTGTTTGTAACATTTACATTGAAATAAATTCTGTATTTCGATTATCAATATCATTTCCATTGCCTGAAAATTAAGTAGGTATAATGACACATGGAAACGCTGGTGGCGTAGTGGTTAAGTGCTATGGCTGCTAACCAAGCGGTCAGCAGTTCAAATCCTCCAGGTGCTCCTTGGAAGCTCTATGGGGCAGTTCTCCTCTGTCCTATAGGGTCACTATGAGTTGGAATCAACTCGACAGCAGTGGGTTTTAATGACACATAGATTATAGTTATTTATATAATCAATGGGTCAGCAGTTTGAATCTGCCAGGCGCTCCTTGGAAACGCCGTGGGGCAGTTCTACTCTGTCCTATAGGGTGGCTATGAGTCAGAATCGACTCAATGGCCCTGGGTTTGGTTTTGGTTTTATATTTAAATTATAGTTTCATCTAAAATCAAGGAGCCCTGATGGCATGGTGGTTAAGTGCTCGGCTGCTAACTAAAAGGTCAGTGGTTCCAACCCACCAGCTGATCCTCAGGAGAAAGATGTGGCAGTCTGCTTCCACAAAGATTTACAGCCTAGGGAACTGTATGGGCAGTTCTGCTGTGTGTTATAGGATCACTATGAGTCAGGATTGACTCCATGGCAATGGGTTTATCTAAAATTATTTTAATAATAAAAAATATGAATTACTTTTTAAAAAATGACACGGTTAGATAAAGAACTCAAAATTCTTGATCTAAAATTTTATAAATGATTTTTGTATTTGTTCTTGTCAATAAATATTTACTGACTGTGAAGAATGGGAATTCCAGAACACTTAATTGTGCTTATAAGGAGCCTTTACATAGATCAAGAGGCAGTTGTTTGGATAGAACAAGGGGATACTGATTGGTTTAAAGTCAGGAAAGGTGTGCATCAGGGTTGTATTCTTTCACCGTACCTATTTAATCTGTATGCTGAACAAATAATATGAGAAGCTGGACTTTATGAAGAAGAACGGGGTATCAAGATTGGAGGAAGACTCATTAACAACCTGGGTTATGCAGATGACACAACCTTGCTTGCTGAAAGTGAAGAGGACTTGAAGCACTTACTAATGAAGATCAAAGACCACAGCCTTCAGTATGGATCATACCTCAACATAAAGAAAACAAAAATCCTCACAACTGGACCAATGAGCAACATCATGATAAATGGAGAAAAGATTGAAGTTGTCAAGGATTTCATTTTACTTGGATCCACAATCAACAGCCATGGAAGCAGCAGTCAAGAAATCAAAAGATGCATTGCATTGGGCAAATCTGATGCAAAGGACCCCTTCAAAGTGTTGAAGAGCAAAGATGTCACCCGAAGACTAAGGTGTGCCTGACCCAAGCCATAGTATTTTCAGTTGCATCATATGCATGTGAAAGCTGGACAGTGAATAAGGAAGACCAAAGAAGAGTTGACGCCTTTGAATTGTGGTGTTGGTGAAGAATATTGAATATACCATGGATTGCCAAAAGAACGAACAAATCTGTCTTGGAGGAAGTATAGCCAGGATGATCCTTAGAACCAAGGATGGCGAGACTGCGTCTTACATATTTTGGACATACTGTCAGGAGGGATCAGTCCCCGGAGAGGGACATCATGCTTGGCAGAGTACAGGGTCAGCGGAAAAGAGGAAGACTCTCAACGAGGTGGATTGACACAGTGGCTGCAACAATGAGCTCAAGCATAACAACGATTGTAATGATGGCTCAGGACCGGGCAGTGTTTCATTCTGTTGTTCATAGGGTTGCTATGAGTCAGAACCGACTCGACAGCACCTAATAACAACAACAACATGTTTACTGAGTACCTACTATTAGCCCACAATCTCTTAGGTCATCTGGGGGATGAAAGCACTGATTCCACCTTCAGGGGCTCCTCATGGCATAACATATGGAGATCCCCAAATCCACACTACAAGGCAACATGCTTTAGGTGTTTGAAAAATGATGGTAACGTGACCTGAGCCAGACAGAACGAGGCATAGGACTCACAAAAATGTGTGCATGTATCTATCTCTGAAGGAAGGTCTTTGGATGTAAATGTGGAGAAGAATTGGGGGGCGTTTGGAATTCAATCACTTCATACATTCTGAAAATACTATTTATTTTAAACTTTTATAACTGAGCCATGACATTATTATTATCCATTAAGACTAAGAGAAAGTTCAAACAAGATAATGGAAAAAAAATTTTGAGAGAAGTAGCATACTAAGGCATCAAACCAAAAAGCCAAACTCTTTGCTGTCAAGTTGATTCTGACTCACAGCGACCCTATAGAACAGGGTAGAACTGCCCCATGATGTTTCCAAGAAGCCCCTGAGGGATTCAAACTGCCAACCTTTTAGTTAGCAGCTGTAGCTCTTAACCACTCTGCTACCAGGGTTTCCACTAAGGAATATGGGCTAATATGTAAGTATGTGAGTATGTCTGAAATGTGCCTCAGTGTGTTCATTCCTGTGATATTTAAGTGCCTGCACTGTTGTTTGTGCAGAGCACACATTTACAAAACATATCAAGAATAATGTAAATTCTGTATATAAATCATCCATGAGAGATGCTGGCTGCTTTGTGGAGAAAGCAGGATATAACCTTCTGCATTGGACCCTTTAATTAAATTGTTTCATGTCATTATTTAAACAAAAGTTTATCTCTGAATGTTATTATTTAATAGAACTTTTAGGAATTGTGTTCTGTGTGGGAATGGGCCTCGCAAACCTCCAACTACAGGGAGCTGGCTTGACCTCGACCGAGGGCCCAGCTGCTGCGTTCAGACATTTATTATTACATTCGTGCTGAGGCTGTGCCTCCCATAGGCTGCTCTTAGCTGTGATCGAGTGTGGCAGGGTGAGTAAGTCAGGGCTGTTCCTAGGCGACACAGGACGCCTCTGATGGCTGACTTTGACTCCAGAGTGACTCAAAAGCCTTGCAGAATCTTCCTATTCAGCAAACTAGGATGCTTCCACCCAACCTTTGCTTCCTCTCGCCATCACTCCAGGTCAAACTTGTATCATAGTCTGAAAGCTCTCCCAGCATTTCCTGGTTTCTTCCCAAATTTCTGTCACTGCCATGTCAGTGAGAATCCCAATAAAATCCTTCTACATTAATCCCACCTTGGCATCTTCTTCGTAGAAGACTCATTCTAACATACTGTATTAGGGACTAGGCCACCATGCCCCAAAGAGGCCATCAGTGAGGCCCAGTAACCCGTTCTTGGGCTGCAGTGCTGGTAGTGACACTGACTGGTACTTAACCACCGCTGGAACCTGCACAGTTAAGCAAAGTCTCCTCTGTGAAGCTTTCCTTAAATTGTTATTCACTCAGTAGTGATCGCTCTTTCCTTTGAAGTTCTTCATAAGACTACATAATAGTATAGAAAAATAGCTTCCTGTACACAGTGCTATCGTCATGCTGATGCTTTCCATTAGCCTTTTCATTCATTTATCAAACATTTATTGCAAATTGATTTTATGTCAGGTATGATCTGAGATGCTGGAATCCATGAGCTTTGTGTTGGGCATAAGGATTTGTTAAAGAAGCCACGCAATTTTCTCTGCCCATAAAAAGCAAAATAACATTGTCTTCAATTGCATCAAGGTAGTAGGATATGTTTTTCATTAATGGAGAAACGAATTGAGTAAGTGCTGTAAGAAAAAAAAAACAAAACTAAGATATGAAATTGCCACCTTACTATATATTTAATAATGGTGAAGTTAACTCTATTACTTGATTTATATGAAGACAGAGAGTGGTTCAAAAAGCCTCTTAAGTTGCAGGTCACTTTTATTATTTTTATTTTATAAGTGTAATACATCTATTGTAAGAAAGGGAAGAAAATAAAAGCAAGATAACAGGAAAAGAACAAGAAATTCTTTATAACTCTAGAATCACTGTTAACTTTACGCTGTATACCCATCCAGACTTCTAACCGTAAAACACATAGGCAAACACATAGACATATACACATATACACACACTCCATCAGATAGATTACCATCATTCATTCTTCCGTACATTTACTAAGCATCTATTCTGTACCAAGCACTGTGCGAGGACTGTAGAGACAGAGAACAACAAGGAAGGCATTGTTCTCACCATCCTGGAACACTAGATTCAGTACAATATCAAGTGCAGTGTCAAGAGTATGACAGTACATATTCAGTGTAGTATCAGAGTGTGTACTGTAGAGGGAGGTCACTTGGGCTGACATCTCGGCTCTGTCCTTCCTGCTGTCTGTCATTGGGCATGCCACGTTACACAGCTGAGATTGGCTCTACATCTTTACAGTGGAGACAATTCCAGTAACTACACTGTAATATTTCCTTGCAAATATGCAACAAGATAGCGTTCGGCACAGTGCCCAGCCTATAGGAGGTGCTGAGCCATTGCTGTTATTACTACCCTACTAGTGTCCTCCTCTTTATGTTAGTTAAAGATGATTACCATCTATAATGAATCAGTCCTTAGTGCCGTTGACTCTGGATTATACTGCAAACTGCCCTTATGGCTGTAAACAGGAACTGTGTTTGGAACCACAGTGTGCTGTCTCTGTCTACCACTCCTTATTATGCAGGGCTTGCTGTTCTGATCAGCAGCCAGAGAGGCCTTGGGTTTACCTGAGTGATGGCCTCACTGGAGCATGACTTCATAACTTTTGTACGAGCCCTCCCCCTGGTACCCTCTCAAATGAATTTTAATGTATTCCATATGGCTTATATCTCTCATCAGATGGTCCCAAACATGTCATCTAAATTTGGTGAAATTTTTCCAGGCAGTAACAAATCACCAGAAACTTACTTTTATTGTTATCAATTACTATAGTCAGATTTATGAAATGCACACATCTTAAAAAAAATCTTTTTATTATGAATTTATTATAGACTCACAGGAAGTTCCAAAAATAGTACATAAAGTTTCTTCAACCCTTCACCCAGCTTCCTCCAATGGTGACATCTCACAGACGTACAATATTTAAACCAAGAATTTGACATTGGCACAATACTGTTAACTTGACTACAGACCTTATTCAGTTTTCATGAGGTTTTACATATACTGGGCCGTGTGTGCGTAGTTTAATGCACTCTGATCACATATATAGTATAGGTTTGTATAACCACCACCACAATCAATCAAGGTACACAACTGTTCCATCACCACAGAGGAACTCCCTTGTGCTGGTAGCACGATGCTTAAGCATTCAGCTGCTAACTGAAAGGTTGGTGGTTTGAATCCACCTAGCAGCTCTGTGGGAGAATGACTTGGTGATCTGCTTTTATAAAGATTACAGCCAAGAAAATCCTATGGAGCAGTTCTACTCTGTCACGTGAGGTTTCTATGAATCCGAATCGGCTGCATGGCAACAACACCCAACAACAACGGTAGCAACCCCTTGCATTTACACCCATCCCACCACCCATGTCCCTGTCCCCTGGAAACCACTAATGTGTTTTCCATCTCTATGGTTTTGTCATTTGAGAGTGTTTTAAAAATGGACTCATAAAGTACGTAACCTTTGGAAACTGGCTTTTCCACAACACGTACTCTTTTAAACCTGCTTTTATTTTCTCCTATGTACCATGAACATTTTTCCACTAAACCTGCTTTCTGGTCTATTTTCTTCTGCCCTTTCATGTAGGAAAACAAAAGAAAATTAAAGCAAAATGGTATGAGATAAGATGACAAAACTCTTGGAAGGAAAAATAAAATTTCCCAGAGAATGTAAAAAAAATAGATAAATAAGGTTCTTGATTTTCAACCTTTTAATTAACACCAATTAAACAATTTTAACTTAATCTGCAAGTGAAAGCAGGTATTTGGTCCCAGTTATCTCTGGCTACTCATAGTAGAGTTTAGGGAAAGCAAGCAGAAAAAGAATTCTGAACATATGTGACACAAAATTTTCATACGCTTTTTAACACAGAAGATTGAAAGTTATTTGCTTTACATTGGAAAACATTTTCTAAATTTTAATGAAATTATAAAATTTCATAATGAAATTGAAAAAAAGCTTTCCCTTTGGTTGGTGCCTTCTTTCCAGCAATTTTAAGCAAAGACTTTCTCTTCAACATCATTATTAATATTGAATATATTTACAACATTGCTGAATATTTAGTAAGTCATTGGTATAAATTTAAGTAATTCAAGTGTCAGGCTGAGTTCTCAGCAGTGATTTACATTGGCAAGAGTTTTATGAGAGTGCATTATCAGTTAGCTGACTGCCTTCATATGTAAAGGTTATAAAAATAATTTCATCCAACAGTTATAAATTCAGCATACCACAAGGTAAATATACATACCCAAGGGAGGTATGTGCCTTTAAAACTTCTGCAGAAAGGGTCAGAGTGATTCAGCTTCTCAAATTATGGACACCCTTTTTTCTCATTAAATGCTACATTTATTCATCTCATATTCTGAATGAAGAAACACATCTGATAGCTGTTTTGATTGTATTATATAGTCTTGAGATTTCACATTGGTTAATCAGCACCAGAGGAGCCCTGGTGGTGCAGTGGTTAAAGCACTTGGCTGTTAACAGAAAGGTCCGTGGTTCGAACCCACCAACTGCTCTCAAGAGAAAAATGTGGCAGTCTGCTTCCATAAGGATTTAAAGCCTTGGAAACTCTATGGAACAGTTCCACTCTGTCCTATAGGGTTGCTATGAGTCAGGATCAACTCAACAGCAGTGGGTTTGGTTTTGGTTAAATAGCACAATCTTCCCTACTCTACCTCTGATCTTTCCACCAATACCCTGAATTTAACTACATGTGTACTTTGGACATTTCAATTTATAAAACCACTCACGTGTTTTTGAACTATCCACTTAGAAAATGTATCGGTGTAGATATTATTACAATTCAGGTGGTGTAGGCAGAATCTCAAATGATGATTCAATTTTGAGGTTTTACTACCTGAGATTTGATTTTTAGATTTGCATGCTTAAGCAGACAACTTTATCAGTCTCCCTGGAATGAATCAGTTGGGTGCCTGACTTAAAAGGACCTGATTTATAAAATAAGCTTAAAAAAACCCCCAAACCAAACCCATTGCTGTCGAGTGGATTCCAACTCATAGCGACCCTATAGGACAGAGTAGAACTGCCCCATATTGTTTCCAAGGAGCGCCTGGTGGATTTGAACTGCCGACCTTTCTGGTTAGCAGCTGTAGCTCTTAACCACTATGCTACCAGGGTTTCCAAAATAAGTATATCATATTAATTATAGGATTCTAAACAGGTGTTTTCGCATGACATTCTTTCCTTTTGGCAAGGAGGAGATTTTCTTCTCAGGGGACTAAGTTGTGGATAAGAAGGTGGCTTGTTGGACAGTGAATTAAAGTAAAGCGAGTTTGAGGTTTCTTAAGATACTGGTTCTCAAACTGGGGAAGGAGAAAGATACAGTGAGTGCCCTTGCTTCTACTCCAGAGATTCTGATTTAGGAGGGCTGGCCTGGCATTTCTATGTTCACGTGAGTCAAAGCATCCTTTTCCCAGACAGTACTGAAACACTTTCCTTCGTCTCCCCTCTATCCCTCTCCTTCTCCGACTTTCTTCTCCAATAATTTCTAATCCTTTACAAAGTTACAGCATCATATGCAATTTACAATTAATTAAATTACATCTTATATCACTTGTTAAGAGGGATAATTGACATAAATTACACATATTTAAAATGTACAATTTGATGTTTTGACTATGTATAAACAGGCAACACCATCTGTCTTAATTATCTAGTGCTGCTATAACAGAAATACCACAAGCCGATGGCTTTAACAAACAGAAATTTATTCTCTCACAGTCCAAGAGACTGGAAGTCAGAATTCAGGGCTCCAGCCCCTGAGGAATGCTTTCTCTCTCTGTCAGTTCTGGGAGAAGGTCCCTGCCACCAATCTTACCCTGGTCTAGGAGCTTCTCGGCTTGGGGACCCTGCGTCCAAAGGATGAACTCTGCTTCTAGTGCTTCTTTCTTGGTAGCATGAGGTCCCTTTCCTTTCTGCTGGATTGTCTTTTCTATATCTTAAAAGAGATTGACTGAACATACAACCTAATCCTGTAGATTGAGTCTTGCCTCATTAACATGACTGCCTCTAATCCTGCCTCATTAACGTCATAGAGATTAGGATTTACAACATGTAGGTAATCGTATCAGATGACAAAATGGTGGACAACCACACAATACTGGGAATCATGACCTAGCAAAGTTGACAAACATTTTTGTGGAACACAATTCAATCCATAACACCATCTATCAAGAGCGTGGGTATATCCATTCCAAAAAATATTCACATTTTCTGTAGCCCCTTTGTAAAGCCTTTTGCCGCCCAGCCCATCCTCAACTGCCCCTCTTCAGTCAACCATTGGTCTGCTTCGTTTGTTATGTGGGTCTCTTTCTGATGTGATTTAGAAAGACTTTACCAGCCTCCTGAGGTTCTGGAAGTATCCTTAAGTGATCAGTTTTAGCTCATCTCTTTGAATTGAATATTTCCTAGGGCAATTGCACTTTCTAAGCCGAATGTTGGGGAATTCCTGGCTACACACAGCTATCAAATGAAAACTGATAAGAACTTTAGGTCAAGCAACATGGTGTGTATCCAAAATATTTAAAGTCTGTGTGCATTTTGACCCAGAAATTCTACTTCAGAGAACACAGACGTGCTTAAAGATAGTTGCATGAAGACGTTAATTTTTCTGACTTTTGTAATAAAGAAAAAGAAAACTCATAAATATCCTTAAGCAAGGGATTGGTTAAGTAAATAATGGAATACGTATAGTGGAATAACATTTAGCTATTAAAATTACGTTGTATATTGTTATTATTGTAGGAAAATATTTATAACCTCTTATGAAAATTAATCACTGGATGCAATATGTTTATATAATATGAGCAAAGCCAAAAAATAAAAATAAAAATCAAACCTGTTGCTGTTGAGTCGATTCCGACTCATAAAAACCCTGCAGGACAGAGTACAACTGTCCTATAGGGTTTCCATGGAGTTGTTGGTGAATTCGAGTTGCTAACCTTTTGGTTGGCAGCCGAAATCTTAATCACTGTGCCACCAGGGCTCCATAATATGAGCAATTAAACAAAATATCAGGAAGGATATATTTTAGTTTAACAATGTCTCTGGTTAGTGGATCTACTGGTATTTTAATATTTTCTCTCATTTGTTTGGATGTTCTTATATTTCTGTAGTGAAATAATGTTTTGGAAACAATACTGTTGCAAATTATAATTCATACAATGAACTAGCATAGTACCTGGCTCTTCACCTTCACAGGGTGATTTCTCTTTTGTTTGTTTTGTATTATAACATATATGCATACTAATTGTATATAATAATGCCCTTATTCCAATATTAAGGCTTATACTCAGTTGGGAGTTGGTCTGTTTTTGACATTCCTTCTCCCCACATTTGTTGACTCAGAGAGAATTAACTGCTTCCTTCATTATATCCTTAAAGTAGTTGTTATGGATTGAATTGTGTCCACCCAAAATGTGTGATGCCTTGGCTGGGCCATGATTCCCAGTATTGTGTGATTATCTACCATTTTGTCATCTGATCTGATTTTCCTATGTGTTGTAAATTCTGTCTCTCTGATGTAGATGGGGCAGGATTAGAGGCAGTTATGTTAAGGAGGCAGGACTCAATCTACAAGATTAGGTTGTGTCTTGAGTCAATCTCTTTTGAGATATAAAAAAGAGAAGCGGGCAGAGAGACAGCGTGACCTCGTACCACCAAGAAAGCAGCGCTGGGAGTAGAGCATGCCCTTTGGACCCGGGGTTCCTGTGCAGAGAAACTCCTAGACCAAGGGAACATTGGTCGCAAGGACCTTCCTCCAGAGCCAACAGGGAAAGAAAGCCTTCCCCTGGAGCTGGTGCTCTGAATTCAGGCTTCTAGCCTACTAAACTGTGAGAGAATAAACTTCTGTTCATTAAAGCCATTCACTTGTGGTATTTCTGCTATAGTAAAAAAAAAATTTTTTTTTTTTTTTTTTTAGATAACTAAGATAGTCGTGTTTATAGGTCTACAATTGTATCTGTAACAGAGGAGTGCAATGATTTCTTTATATAGTTCTCTCCAACTGTGGAATGAAATCCAGTTCTTGGCACCACACGTGTTTTGTTGATTTTTACTTGCCTGCAATGCTATGGGGCGGTTCCACTCTGTCCTATAGGGTCGCTATGAGTCAGACTCGACTCAATGGCAACAGTTTTGGGTTTTTTTTGCAATGCTTAATAAATGCTTTTTGAGAGATTGGCAGGTGGAATGAATAGCCTTCCTCATGCATCAGAGCAAATGAGAATGTAATCAGCTAAACGATGCTCTCTATACGTAGATATAGGTGATTTCAGTTTGTGTGATGTTGAAGGTTGCATTTCGTCTCCTTTGCATTTTAAAATCACCACAAAATTAATTAATTTAAAAATAGTTCTGAGTTTAAAACAAGATGGTTTATGCAATAAACCTAAGCAAAGTCTTAGAGCACACCTGTAAATGCATCCTACAAGTTGTGACTGTTCTTGGCTCTTGAATTTGGAGCAATCTGGAAAGGTATAGGACTGTGTAAGACAGGAATCCCTGGGTGGTGCAAATGGTTAAACACCGGGCTACTAACAAAAGGTTTGGACCCACCCAGAAACGCCTTGGAAGAAATGCCCAGTGATCTGCTTCTGAAAGTCAGAGCAGTGGAAACCCAGCGAAGGACAGTTCTCCTTGAAACACACGGGCCAACTGGTTTATTTATTTATTTTTTAAATGTGTGTCATGATTAGTGAAATGGTATGTATAACATCATTGATACGTAGTTGAAAGGGATTTTTTTTTAATGTAATGCATCTATTTTATTACAAAGTCAGTTTTAAAATCGTATAATAAAAAGTGTATATGCCAAAACCAAAAAAACAAATCCTTTGCTGCTGAGTCGATTCCGACTCACAGTGATCCTATAGGACAGAGTAGAGCTGCCCCATATGGTTTCCAAGGAGCTGCTAGTGGATTTGAAGTGCGGACCTTTAGGTTAGCAGCTGACTCTTAACCACTGCACCAACGAGGCCCCATATATGCCAAGGGACAAT
Source organism: Loxodonta africana (assembly GCF_030014295.1). Classification (NCBI taxonomy): domain Eukaryota; kingdom Metazoa; phylum Chordata; class Mammalia; order Proboscidea; family Elephantidae; genus Loxodonta; species Loxodonta africana. Next base: position 14,174,129 of record NC_087358.1, on the reverse strand, counting down.
TAAATTAATGATAAAGATCGAAATCCATAAATATTTAGTAGTAGGTAACCCAGCAACCAACCCAGTGCCGTCGGGTAGGTAGAGTAGAAAATTAGAGTAGAAAATATTGGTAAGGATATCAGCAAGGATGAGTTCTAATACAATAATAAATAAGCTATACAGTAACTTTGCCTATAGGCAAAAAATGCCTGTCAGCTAAAGAGAAAATAAAAGAAAATATTCTAGAGTTAATTGACTGGGATATCTGCCATTTGTCGGGAGAGAGCACTGTCTGGCATTCAACTCTCAGAGGAATTTCTTTTATGGGATGAAAGTAATTATGAAGTTCTGCTACCTGAATAGCAGAGCAGCAGGTTATTTAGTAGTGCCCTGAATAAAACAGAAACTGTAACTGAGACAATCTCTCTATATTTGAAAATCCTTTGGAGATTGTTGTGCCAATTGAGAAATGCATTCCATAAGTCAGACCCTACCTTCTGGCCCTTTGAAGTACACCATGCTTCATTACCTCTCACTGCTTTTACTAACCAATTGAAAGGCAATAATGTCTTTTGTAGAATTTTCAAGAAATAAAATAATAGTATTTATAGGCAGTAAGGAGCCCTGGTGGTGCAGTGGTTAAGAGCTTGGCTGCTAACCAAAAGGTCGGCATTTTGACTCCACCAGCCACTCCTTGGAAACCCTATGGGGCAGTTCTACTCTGTCCTATAGGGTCGCTATGAGTTGGAATTGACTCCATGGCAATGGGTTTGGTTTGGGTTTATGGGAAGTAATTAGGACACAAATTTACAGCTGAATTTGGTATCTTATTATCTACATGGCTACATATGCTGTCTGTAGATGTTGTTATGGACTGAATTTGTCCCCCCAAAATGTGTCAACTTGTCTAGTCCATAATTCCCAGTATTGTGTGATCGTCCACCATTTTGTCATCTGATGTGATTTTCCTATATAAATCCTACCTCTATGATGCTAATGAGGTGGGATTAGGGGCAGTTATGTTAAGGAGGCAGGACTTAATCTATAAGATTAGGTTGTGTTTTAAATCAATCTCTTTTGAGATATAAAGAGAGAAGGGAGCAGAGAGACATGGGGACCTCATACCACCAAGAAACGAGAGCTAGGAGAAAAGCACATCCTTTGGACCTGTAGTCCCCGCACTAAGAAGCTCCTAGATCAGGCGATGATTGATGACAAGGACTTTCCCCCAGAGCCGACAGATAGAGAATGCCTTCCCTGTCTGCTGATGCCCTAAATTTGGACTTCTAGACTGTGAGAGGATAAACTTCTGTTTGTTAAAGCCATCTACTTGTGGTATTTCTGTTATAGCAGCACTAGATAACCAGGATAGATATAACATGTAATTTTGGGGAAGACCTTAGTACATGCATGTGTGTCACCTAAAATTAAATGGCAAATGAAGATTCATCAAAAAAATGCTGTTCAGGAATATAATCAAACTATGAAAATGGAACCAATGATAACTGGATGCAGATTTGCTAGTAAGGAGGAGTATATAAAATAGCCTAATATTCTCCTCACTGCCATATAATGTACTAGATAGGGTAAGAGAACTATGAGTGAGATGAGAATGAGATTTTCTTCTAAGACATTATTCTGAAGGAAAGATAAAGGTAAGGTTTTAGGAAAAAAACAATGTAAAGGTGTATCGTGGAGAAACCTCTCATTATGAAGTTACTTGGTAAAGGCCCAGATAAAATATCAAAACCTCCATGAGCGCATCCCCAGCTCTCCCACTGATGCCTGTCCTGAAGCAAAATTAAGCTCTCCCTTTTTTGTAGTCCTGTGTAAGCGAGGAAGCCCTGGTGGTGTAGTGGTTAAGAGCTATGGCTGCTAACCAAAAGGTTGGCAGTTCAATCCGCCAGACGCTCCTTGGAAACTCTATGGGGCAGTTCTACTCTGTCCTGTAGGGTGGCTAGTTGGAACCGATTCAATGGAAATGGGTTTGGTTGGTTTGGTGGTAAGCAATTGTCCATATTTTTGGACAGGCTCAAAAATCACATACTTTTTGTCTTTCGTGCCATGCTATTTATTTTGTTTATTCAACAAACATTTATTTATTGAGTGCCTGTAATGTATCCTTTCACCATACTTATTCAATCTGTATGCTGAGCAACTATTGTGAGAAGCTGAACTATATGAAGAAGAATGGGGCGTCAGGATTGGAGGAAGAATCATTGACAACCTGCGATACGCAGATGATAGAACCTTGCTTGCTGAAAGTGAAGAGGACTTGAAGTGCTTACTGAAGAAGATCAAAGACCACAGCCTTCAGTAGGGATTACGCCTCAACATAAAGAAAACAAAAATCCTAACGACTGGACCAACAAGCAACCTCATGATAAATGGAGAAAAGATTGGAGTTGTCAAGGATTTCATTTTACTTGGATCCACAATCAACACCCATGGAAACAGCAGTCAAGAAGTCAAATGGTGTAATGCTTTGGGCAAATCTGCTGCGAAAGACCTCTTTAAAGTGTTAAAAAGCAAAGATTTCACCTTGAGGACTAATGTGTGCCTGACCCACGCCATAGTATTTTCAACTACCTCATATGCATGGGAAAGCTGGACAGTGACTAAGGAAGACAGAATTGATGCTTCTGAATTACGATGTTGGTAAAGAATATTGAACATTTTGATCCAATTATGCACTCAAATTGACCTTTCTGCTGTAATGCTACTTGAATTACCATGCTCAGCTTATGTGTAATTACAGTATGTAACTATGTTTAATTATTTTATCTGAGCAATGTTTAATGAGCTCCCATGTTTAATTACTGTATCTCACTAATATAATTACTCTTAAGTAATCTCTAATGTGATAAGCTAAACCCCTTAAGCTCTGTGGAGTCTGTCCCCAGCCTTATTTTCCAGGCTTATCTTGCTTCATCAGACCCTTTTGCTTGCTGTGAGCTGGCCCTTGGCATTCTCTTCGTTTCCTTAATGCACCCAGCTCTTCATACCTTGGGGCCTTCACACTTGCTGATCCCTATGAAACACAGTCCAGACTTCCTTCTGCTTTGATCTTTAGATCTCAGCTCACAACACTAACTAAAGAACAATTTCTGTTCTTCCAGAATACTTTAATCCCCCACTGCCTTTTAATAGTCTCATTTCATTCGGAAATTTCCATTGTAGTATGTACTGCATTTGTTTTTATTTTAATCTGTGTTTATTTGATTTCATGCCTTAAGCAACTCACCATTGTATATTCAGCAGCACGTGTTGAATAAATGAATCAATGAATGAGTGAATGAAGGACTCGATCAGCTAACCAGAAAACTTAAACATTACTTTTAGGTGCCAGTTCTTCATACATATGGCTCCTAAACTATCACTTTAGGGAAGTGATTACAAATACAAATGTATACAAAAACCCAGAAGGAAACAAAAGTGTGGTAATTAATATGTGTCAATGTAGCTAGGCTATGATTCTCAGTGGTTTGGCAGACACTATGTAATCACTTTCCATTTTATGATCGGATGTGTCAACTAATCAATTAAAAGGGGAATTTTCTTGGGGGAGTGGCCTGCATCCAGTGTATAAATGGATGTCCTGGCAAAGCTCACTCTCTTTCTCAACCCTGCACTCTTCTCGTTGTCTGAGCTCCGTTCTCAGGACATAAGCCGGCAGAAGTCTTGGCCTGCCACCCAACCTGCAAATTTTGGATTTGCCAACCCTGGCTACCCCGGGAGCCAGCAGAGGCCACTAGTCTGCCTCATGAGCAGATGTGGGGTTCATCAGCCCCTGCAGCCGTGTAAGCCAGCAGAGGTCTTCAGCCTGACTCATGGATTTGGGACTTGTCCACTTCACAGCTGCATTAGCCTTTTCCTTACCATGTGTGAGCCATTTCCTTGAAGGAAATTTCTCTCTCTATATAGTTATATTTGCTTCACTGGTTTTGCCCCTCTAGAGAACTCAGACTAAGACAATAAGTGAGTCAAGTGTCAGTTGAGGACTTGGGGGACAGTTGTGAAGGGAATAATCCATGTTGTTGGCATTCAGATGCAATACTTTTAATGCCCTGGAAACCAATGAAATGTTTAAAGCCATGAGACAACTATGTTAATTCTCAGAAGCTGGGAGTGTTGGTGGGGGCCTCTGAGAGCCTGTGCCTCTCAGCTGTGGGGGCTAATGTCAGGCACATAGCATAGCTCTTATGAGATGTTACCAAGACAAGTACCCGAATGTGACTGAATATTCAAGAATATCCATGAGTTATTGTCATGGATTGACTTGTGCCAGCCCAAAATATGTGTTAGCTTGGCTAGGCCATAATTCCCAGTAGTTGTGTGATTGTCCTACATTTTGTGATCTGATTATCCTTCATTTTGTGATGCGTTGTAGATCCTAGCCTCTGTACCTGTGGTTATGGTCCTGTTTGGGAGTGAGCTGTCTGTTATGTTAACGAAGGCAGAATTAGGCCATATTAATGAGAATTTGGGTGGAATGCAACACCCTTACTCAGGTCACAGCCCTGATGTAGTATTAGGGAATTTTCCCTGGGGTATGGCCTGCATCACCTTTTATCTTAAAAAAAAAAAAAAAAAATTTTTTTTTTTTTAAATTTATCTTACAAGAAAAAAAAAGGACAGAGAAATGAGCAGACAGAAGAACCTGACTACCACCGAGAAAGAAGAGCCAGAAGTGGAGCAAGTCCCTTGGACCTGTGCTAAGAACCTCCTAGACCCAGGGGAAAACTGAGCCTAAGACCTATGTAGATCTCCAAGGAATGCCGGGCCCATGATTGTTGAAAGGAGACAAGGACCTTCCCCCAGAGCCAACAGAGAGAGAAAGGCTTGCTCTAGAGCCAGTGCCCAGAATTCAGACTTCTAGCCTCCCAAACTGAGAGAATAAATTTCTGTTTCTTAACGCCATCCACTTGTGGTATTTCATTACAGCAGCAACAGATAACTAAGACAGTTATGTTCTTTTTAAGATGTAGCGTTTGTTTAAAAGGTGTTGCTACAATATGTAAGAAAATAGAACAAATCTAAGAGTAGTCTGGTTTTAGGATCTAAATAGAAATTTATGCTTAAGATTCAAAATATACTTGGATCGTATCTATCACTATCTATCAGAGGTATTTATCAAAGAGTTAGGCAGGACTGTGTAGCAGGCAGCCTCTAATATGGCCTGCAATGATCCAGACCTTCTGGTATTCATACCAGTGTTTAACACCCTTATATTGAATGTAAGCTGGACTTATTGACTTATTTCTAGTAAAGAGAATACAGCATAAGTATCATTTCTGAGATTCGGTTATAGAAAGACAGTGGCTTCTGTCTCGGATACTCTCTCTTGCTGTCTCTCACATTTCTCACTGTAGAGGAAGGCAGCTGCCATGTTGTGAGGCAGCCCTATGAAGATGCCCATGTGAGTGAGCCTGGAAGCAATTCTTCTAGGCTTTTGCCAGTAGCCACATGAGTGAACTTGGAAGCAGATCCTCACCCAATGGAGTGTTGAGATGACTGCAACCCTGGCTGACCACTTAATTGTAGGCTTGTAGAAGATTCTGAGCCAAAGATACTCAGCCAAGTTGTTGCCTGTTTCCTGACCAATAGAAAATATTGTTTTCAGTCAGAAACTTTCAGAGTAATTTGTTGCACAGCAAAGTTAACTCAGATTAAACCAAAACCAAACCTGTTGCCTTAGAGTTAATTCCAACTCATACCGACCTTGTAAGACAGAGTAGAACTGCCCCGTAGGGTTTCCAAGGAGTGGCTGGGGGATTTGAATTGCCGCCCTTGTTTTGGTTGGCACCCAAAGTCTTAACCACTGCACCACCAGACTAGCAAGAGACTTTAGTTTAAGTACTTCAGGTAGGATTATCTGGGAGGCATAGATGGTTGTAGTATTTCTCAGAAAGAACAGTTTCTCAGTGAGAAATATAAAAACTGTATCAGAAAGGGCTGGCATTACCCCATCTCTTTAAGCTTGCTTTCTCTCCTCTACTATTTTTTTTATGTCAACTCCACCTCCCCATCCAGTAGCCAAAAAAATTTTTTAAAATTTTTAACCAAATATTTATTGAGCACCTACTATGTACTAGGCAATATTCTGTCACTTAGAATACATCAAAGTTATCTGCCCTTGTGAGTGATAACCAAAAAAAAGCCCAGTGCCTTCGAGTTGATTCCAACTCATAGTGACCCTATAGGACAGAGTAGAACTGCCCCATAGAGTTTCCAAGGAGTGCCTGGCAGATTTGAACTGCTGACCCTTTGGTTAGCAGCCATGGCACTTAACCACTACGCCACCAGGGCTTCAATAAACATCAATATTATGTGAGAAGTAAGGGCAAATACACCATCATCATATGGTGTGAATAAAGAATAGGTTTTGATGAGACACACTGCAAGCCAAGGGTCAGCAAAAGAAGGCATGGGGCTCCAGTTCTCCCATGGGAACCCATGCAGTGGGTCTGTGTTCCAGTGAAGAGACCCCACTCGTGGTTGCTGTTCCTTCTTAAAGTACAAGCAAGTGAGCAACCTTGTTTGCTACTGGAGGACACTTTTGGAGGACTACTTGGGCACAAGAACATCTGGGCAGCAGTTTAGTGTTATTGTCTGGGAAATCCAGCTGTCTAGTACTTGGAATCTGTGGGAAGAACCTACTGGGCCTGTGTGTTTCCATGGTGCCTGAGTTGAGATGCAGCCTCATTAGCCAGGATTAGGGGGCTGCCCCACCCCATCCTCTCTCCCAGAGCTCCTGTAATCACTTCTGACAATTCTGCTTACTGCAGGGCCTTAATAATAAGTCATTTTTACATTACATTATGTGATAAATGCTATGGAAAAAGAAAAATAATAGGACACACTATGTAGGGTTAGAAAGTGCAGGGTGGGCTGTTTTTTAAATAGATCTGCTGGAGAAGACCTCATTGAGAAGGTATCCTGTGTGCGAAGATTTGAAGGAGGGAGTTAGCCATGAAGACATCTGGGGAAGAGCATTTAAGGCAGAGAAAACAGCTAGTGAAAAGCTCTCAGTGAAAAATGTGCTTTGTGTGTTTGAAGAACGGCAGGGAGACCAGAATTGAATTGCTGGGGTGGAATGCCTGAAGGGGAGGGCAATTGAAGAGAAAGTCAGAGAATTGGGGCAGTAGCTGGCAGCACAAATAGGGGTATGAAAAGGACTTTTTTTTTAAGATGGAAGTAATTACTCTCAACTCCTGCAGAAAACTGTATATCAAGTCTTGTCCCCTTTTCTACTTTCCTCTTTTCACCTTCCTTTCCTCCATCTCTACTATCACAAGGTAGGGAATTTTCATCCAGGCCTATGTTATTTCTCACCTGGACTGTTTCCATGGCATCTCAGTGATCTTCCTGCTACCAACTAATGCTTCATTACTCCTGCCAGAACTCTCTCTCCAAAACATACTATTTGCGATGTCATTACTGTATCAGGTTTAAGTCTCTGGGTGGCTTCTCAAACACAGCCTGACTGTAGCTGCTAAACAGAGGCAGATTATCCAATAGGCAATGTAAGCACGGTGCTTACCTCGGTTACTAGATTGTCTGTAGTGAACAATTTCACATTTTTTCACCGTATCAAAGACTTCGTTTCTAGGTATGACTGGCATTTGTCTCTCTCCCAACCTCACAGCACCTTGCTACAGAATTAAAGCCTCTTTTCAAATTTATAATCCCTAACAGGTGTGAATGAACCAGTAAGCATGGTAAACATGGGTTTACTTGTGCTTCCTTACTAATCTGTAGCAGCTCCTGCTGCTAAGCATACTGGAACTTCAACAACACAGGGAAAGATGTGTAAACCAGAACTAGACTGTGCTGTAGAGGTGGCCTGCATGGTACTACTCTTCTAAGATGTACAATGTCTAAGAAGCCATGGAGAGCGTAGCTTCTAATCAGAGTCTGCCAATAGCCAAAGGCCTCTTATTGTGGGTAAGAATATGAAAGTGCTTGGATATAGTGAGTCCTGGATTTAGGGCCACAGATGATTTTAAAATCTATCTCTTGGGGATCATAAGACTGCTGATATTTTGCTAGGTTTAGTTCCCACTGGCTGAGTTTTCTTCTGCAGATGGGAGGTTTTCAGGCCAAGCACTAGGTGACATCCATTATCTGCATTTCATGAATGTACCTATATTTGGTTATCCACGTAATGGATATACCTACATTTTTCTATATGCATATATTTGTATATTATGCTTATATTTTCAGCAACATTTTTTTCTTTCCCTTGATTTTGAAACTGGTTTTATTATGTTTTAAATAATATAAAATCATTAAAATTGTTGGTGCTGGTATTTTTGACCGTTACTGATTCCAGGGGCATTTTTCTGCTCTTACTACGATCCAGACAGTGATTATATAATCATTGCAATATGAGGGAAAAGAGTCTTTAGTTTCTTTCCTTTTTTATAAAAAAGGAACTTTATGCCTCAAGATCAGAGGTGACTTAAATGTAGTACTGTCACATTGTTCCCCAATACAGAATAGGTCTATGACTTTTTATAACATTTGGTGACATTCTTCAGGATGGCAGCCCAATCCAGGTGGGGGCATCACAGTAGGAAAAATCAAATGTTTCTGATTGTATGCTGCTTGCTCAGCTCTTGGTTTCCCCAGAAGGAAAGAGCTCAGAGGCGTCCCGTAGAGTCATCTGTGACTTGCCTCTGTGAGGTATCCTGGCACATCACCGGGCTTTTCACTGGTGGCTTGCATGGTTATTCTATTTAATGCATTTACATCTCTGCAGTGGATTCATTCCTTGAGCTCTGTGCTCCTCACCTCACTTCCATGACCATTTATGGAATGTTTTATTTTTCTGTTTTGAGTGCTATTTTGGTTTACTTACCACCCTTAGGCAAATTACTATCTGATTTTCCCTTTCCAAATTTTGAGTAATGGTGTTTTTCTAAATTTATACCTTCTGTCTAAACAGATTCATTCATTTTATGGGCACACGACGTGCATCACTAAACATTTCACATAAGCTTTTGTCAAAGCTGGGACCTAATATTCCGTCCTCTATGTTGACATTAATATCTGTATATCACTAACATTTTATGATGACTGAGACATCCACTGTTTAGTGTTTTGCACTTTTTCACTGTTCAAATTTTGCATTAGTGAGCTACTCAAAGATGTTACTTAACTGGGACATCAACCGCAGACTTTGCTTGTAAACCTTAACCTGCTTTCTGCAACTGATGCACATTTTCTGAAACTGCTGGAAGGTTGTCACTTCATTCTCATATTATGCATGTAGTTAATTGGTATTTTGATTGAACCAGCAAAGAAGTAAAAATGCCTATGAATCAAAGGAAATTATTCTCATTAGATATGAAACAAAGAAAGCAGTGGTTTCAAGAACAAATATTATTCAAAAATATTCTCATTAAAAGAAATTGCTCTCTCTGGTGTCATAAAATTCTCCTAAAGAGAAGCATCTGGCAGAATCATATAACTTGCTGTAGCATAACATTTGGGATGAATTAAGTTGCTCCGTGTCACAAAATCCTCTCAAGGCTTCTCAATATTTTTCTTCATCTTAACTTATCCATGTTGCACAGTTCTCCAATTAGGTCATTTTTTACTTAGTATTTCTTTAAAGGCATCACATGATGAATATTATATAGAAGTTACAGTCCCTTGAAGGTGAGACAAATTGCTAAATGGAATTACTTCAAGGCCATGTTTGGGACGTGTAAGTCTTTCCGGGCTAAATTCACCTGCACCAGCTTTTGTATTAACAAACTCGCAGGTTGAACTACAAGTGCTAGAATAAACGGGCCAAGTGGGTGCTGGAAGTGGGCATTTAGTGAGTTCACGTGTTAACTTGTCATCTATGTGCAGACCTGATTTTATCACTCAACAGTTGAGTATAATGGAATAAATTGTTACAGCATTCGAGAAGTATTCATATTAAACTTACTAACAAATCTTAAAGTCGGGAGGAATTTGAGAGCCATGTGGTCCGCCAATCTCTCCACCATCTCAGACCAGTTGTTCAAATGGCCCCTCTAACAGACCCTCAACTACTTTTCAAGGAATCTTCTTCTCTTTTCAGAACACATTTGTTAAACTGAGATATGCCTTCTTATTGTTTCCATAATTTTTTTTTTTTCCCAGATCTAGAATGTACTTCAAATCCACCTTCTATGCAAGGGCCTTCGAGTTTCTGAAGGCAATTTCCACATATTCTGTAAGTGGCTTTTCTGTGGTACGTGCATAGCACTGTAAGGAATCATAAGAGGAGGGGAAATATGACACCAGTGCCTCCCCAGAAAATATATCGGAATAAAGGTAAAAAGTATGACTTTTAGATAAAACATGCCAGGGCTAGAACTCCAACCCTAATACTTACAAGCTGTGAGACACTATTTTATTTTTTTTAGCATCTTTAAATGTGGATAAAAAAAGAAAGAAAGAAAAAACACTGTTAAGTTGATTCTGACTCACAGCGATCCTATAGGACAGAGTAGAAATGCCAAGGCTATAATCTTTACGGAAGCAGACAGCCACGTCTTTCTCCTATGGAGCGGCTCGTGGGTTCGACCTTTTGGTTAGCAGCTGAGGGCTTTAACCACTGCACCACCAGGGCTCCTCCTAATTAAATTAGTTGGGAAAATTAAATAAGATACTATTAAAAAAAAGCACTTAAAGTATCTGGAGTATACACACAATCAATAAATTTTGTTTACTCTTCAAGTCAGGTTGGGGACAAGATAGAGGTAGACACAGAATTCAGTATAAATGAAGGGTAGCAGCTGATTAGCTATGGATAACCTGCCATAGATCCTTGCTACTCAATATTTAGTCATGGATTGGCAGCATCAGCATCAGCGAGGCACTTGCTAGACAGGCAGAATCACAGACTCCCCCCCAGACCACCTGAAGCATGGCCTGTATTTTAATAAGAGCATATGGTGATTCGTACACAAGCAATAGCATATGTGATAGATGAGCAATAGAAGCCTAGAAAATAGCCATGAGAGTAACTGAGAAAATATTCTTTAAAGCTGTGGCAACCAGGCTAGGCTAGGAAGACCCAAGAGTCATTCTCTGGTGGTAGAGCTGCAGGTGCCAATGCCTTGAGGTGGAAAGGACAGGAAGAGGGTGAAGAGACTGACATACTTGATGTGAACAGTGCTTGTTAGGGATTAGAAGTACATAGGCTAGAGGGTCTGGAAAAGGAATTAGGGCTTTTGAGATTTAATGTGGTGGGAAACATTATACACATATATATGTAAGTTCTTTGGCATGTCACAAAATTGAAGAGGTGTTTGAGGATTATGAAACTTGTGACTCTCTAGGTTATAATATACTGGAAAATAAGAAAACGAGGGCAAGGAGTTCATGAGAAGTAAATCCAGGCAGGAAATGATTAGTTCTTAGTCTAGAATGGTAGCGGTGGAAATGGAAAACATGCATTGTATTCTTATGTCCTGGTGAGTCTATATCTGTGGTGTGTATTCCCAGGAGCTTTAAAAGTATTAGGGTTTTGTGTGTGTGCATGTGCGTGTGTGTGTTTGCTTACTTATTTATTTGGTTCTTGATGGTTGTTTTCAGCTTGGTGTTTCAAAAATGCGGGCTGATTTGTTTTCGCCAGCAGCATAGAAGGGTACATACACTTTCTTTTGCAATACTGCCAGCAGCAGATCTCATAATTCTTTAATTTTTCCAATCCAGTGGATGCAAAGTGATAATTCATTGTTATTTGCCTTTGTATTTCCTGGGCTCTCTCAGATTTTTCCTGGCTAGTTAAATATGCTCTTCTGTGAATTGTCTCCCTACAACCTCTGCCTACACAGTCAGTCCTTAGGTCAGGAGCCTCTGGCATAGTGGACAGCTTGTACTTACCCTTTAATGTTAGGTAAATTTGCCCTTGCTTTGAAACTATTGAACCAACCTCTACTTGCAACAATTCTTCATCACAGTCACCTTCACTTGGCTTTTAAATCACTGAAAAGGCTTCGACCCTTTTCTTGTGCTAAAGTCAGGCTAAATAATAACTGTATGTACCTGTTACCGACTTAGAAATCCCCCTTAAAGGCACACATAGGAAGGGATCTCATTCGTAACCCCGGGGACTGCCTGTATTGTTTTGTTGTTGTTAACAATTAGAATGTGTTCTCTGAATATTCTTGGTATTAATCATTTTATGTCATCTACATTATAAATATTATATCTCAATTTATTATCATTTAAATGTATTAAGATGTTAACTGATAAGAAAAAACTAAATAATTTTGTAGCCAAATATGTATGTCTTTTCGTGTATTTTTTGGATTATCCATCGACTTTACACAGGCTTCTCAAATTCTTAAATTTATACCCGTTGCGTCGAGTCGATTCCAACTCATAGTTACCCTACAGGACAGAGTGGAGCTACCCCATAATGTTTCCAAGGAGCAGTTGGTGGAACTGAATTTTGGTTAGAGCCGAGCTGTTAACCACTGCTCCACCAGGGCACCGCTTACATATTTAGCGTTCTAAAACTTCTCCTAAAATTTTGTTTTATTACTTCTTATTAAGTTTTTTATTAAGTTTTTAATACTTATGAAATTATTTTCATTCAACATGGGACAGACATCCAACTTTACTTACTTCCAGATGTGTAGCCAGTTGTACAATTATCACTTTTTAAATAACTACCAGATTTATCATTTTTTACACATCCTTATTTGTCAGAATCTGTTTCCTGGGCCCTCTATTGTTTTCCTCTGATTTACTGATCTAGTCTTATATCAATACCATTATAGTTTCATTGCACTGACATTAAAATACTTCTTGATTTATATGTTAGGTTTAGGATAATTCTTATTTTACATCATTAAATATTCCCATCCAATCACAAGATTTTTTTTTTGTTTATTCAAACTGTGTTTTATAACCTGTTATCAGATGCTATATATTTAAAAAATAAATATCCTATCTCTTATTAATGTCATTCTAAGTATTTTAGCATTTTATCAATATTGTAGTAATGTGCATTTCCCAGTTTCCATTTCTACATGGTTAGCGCTATTTACAGAAATCCTAGTGATTTCTCTCTTTAACTCATTTCTAGTTTTTACCAGAACCTTTATTTTTTTGTATAAAATAACTTAATATTTTATCATTTCTCTTCTAGTTCACATAACTAGACTATTCAAAACAATTTTGAATGAAAATTGTGGTAATAGGCATTATTGTCTTGTTCCTGATTTAAAAGAAACAGCTACAGCATTTTACCATGTACAATTAGGCTGTTTTTTCTAAGAACTAGCCTCTCGCATTTGAGTAGAGTTCTTCTATTCTTTTCTCACTGACTGTTGTACTGAGGTATAACTCCTGAATTTTATCAAATGCCTTTCACTTCTATTCGTGTAATCACGTGACTTTCTCCCTTGAGTTGTTGAAGTCACTCATTGTGATATTAAAGTTCTTATTTACCCGTCCTTTCACCACTGGAATAAATACTTGCTCTTGATGTGTTATTTATTTTGTAAATGCCGTGTTCTAGTTATGAATTAACTGCATTCACTACAACTTACTGGTTACTAATATACAGTGGCCTTCTCTTTCATTTTATTTCGTATTTCTCCCACAGCAACGATTCGCCCTAATTTAAATTAAAATTACAGTGATTCATGAAAGGGGAGAACAGGGGTGTCACAGGTCAGTGGAGTCAGCTTTCTCTTGACCTATTCCTTGATATTATTGGCAGCTTGGAGCTCCAGCTGTCGGGCCACCAGGTGGGACTTGAAACTGCAGAGGTGGAGGGAAGCAGGGGATGATTCTCTTGGTCCACTGAGATTCAATAGGCAAAGTTGTGCTCCTGATACTTTTCTAGCATCTAGTCAACGTCTCTGTTATTGAGAATGTAATGTATATGATCCAATCCATGCAGCGCTTCAGCTTCCTGCTCAGTCAGGTCACTCTGAATGAGTTCTCCAACTCTGAGTCAGGGAGTATGTCCGGGACCTGCAGATAGTGGAGCACAAGCTCAGTGGCCCCTGTGAGGTCGAACTGCTCCTGGTGGTTGTCCAAATCTGCTTCATAGAAGAATTCATTGCCAGACACCTGTAGAGCTAGGAGATCCAAATGCCTCATGTAAACTGATCATGTTTCTTTCAACAATGGGATGAGGACCTGAGGGAAGGGCAAGCACTGCACCCTGCAGCAGAGATGGCTGCTGCAGCCAGGGCTAGGGGCTCCTCATTTCTAAGATTTGGTTTTTCTGTGTTCTTTTATTTTCTCTTCTGTGTCTTTGTTAGGTTTTCCTCTTATGATCTAATGGCTTTATTAAATGAATTGTGAAAACTTCCACTTCTTTCCTGTAGTCAAGAATAGAAATATCTGATATTTAGATATTTGGTAGAATCCACATGTGAAGTCTTCTGGTTTGGGATCCTAGCTTCCTTCTTTTCCCTGTGAAACTATGTCTGAATCCAGTCTCTGCTACCTGTGAGCTCACAGAGCCATGTGCAGCAGTACAGCTTGAGCACCACACACACAACCTGGCAAAGCGGGTGGTGGTGGTATTACTTGCTGTTGAGTTGCCCTGACTCATGGCAACCTTAGGTACAACAGAATAAAATGTTGCCCGGCCCTGCGCCATCTTTATGATCGTTGATATGTTTGAGTCCATTGTGGCTATTGTGTCCATACATCTTTCCCTCATATTTGCTGACACTCTAACAAATATAATGTCCTTTTTTAGCAACTGGTCTTTCCTGAAGATATCTCCAAAGGAGGGAAACTGAAGTCTTATCATTCTCACTTCTAAGGAGCATTCTGGTTGTATTTCTTCTAAGACTAATTTGTTTGTTCTTCTGTCAGTCCACAGTATATTCAGTGTTCCTCACCAGCACCACAATTTGAATACATCAATTCTTCTTCTGTCTTTTTTTTTTTTTTAATTATTATCTAGCTTTCACATGCATTTGAGGTGATTAAAAGACCATGTCTTGGCCCAGGTGCACCTGTCATCAAAGTGACACCTTTGCTTTTTAGTGCTCCAGATTTGCCTAGTGCAGTATGTTGTTTCATTTCTTGACTGCTGCTTTCATGGATGTTGATTGGATGAGTGGAGGCTAAATCCAGCTGGTACTTTGCTCTTCAAATCTTCTGCTCTGCTATAAAGCAGCATGTATTTTTTTTTTGTTGTTTTTGTTTTACACAGAAGTTACAGTATCAGGCTAGTAGCCTAGCAGGAACCAGGTGAAATTCTGCAAATTGTCTCATCTCTCTGAGCCTGTTTTCTCATCTGTTAGAGAAATTGCTTGGTATACCCTACTTCTTACCCCAACTTCTCAAATTGCATATATTGCAATTGATGGAATATTTGTCATTTTATTATATCATTTATTGATAGTATTTTATTATTATTTACATTTTAGAAGAATCCTAGAATATATCCATATGTTTGTTATTTCTAAGGTTCTTGGGTGGTGTGAATGGTTTGCTATCACCTGCTAACATAAAGGCTGACCAAACCAAAAAAAACCCATTGCCATTGAGTTAATTCTGACTCACAGCAACCCCTATAGGACAGAGTAGAACCATCTCATAGAGTTTCCAAGGAGCAGCTGGTAGATTCGAACTGCTGACCTTTTGGTTAGCAGCCAAGCTCTTAATCACTGTGCCACCAGGACTTCTTATTAAAGGGTGACGGTTCTACCTATTTTGATATACTTTCCAAAAAAAAAAAAAAAAAAAGACACTGGAAATGACAGGGGAATGAATTATTCTTGTCAAAAATAAAAATAATTCCAGGTGATAGTAACAATTTAAAAGTCAAGTTGGTTCTTCTAATCATTAATTCATAGTTTATAGAAAAACCTTTAGCACCCAGACAACTCCTAATATAAAATAGGAAATGTCTAATAAAATATAATCATTGTTCTGTATTTGTAAATGAATGCAGTAATTACAGTGGCATTTTCTAACGAGGAGAATTCAACCACTCCATTTTTATAAAGTGAAAATAGGTGTCAGGCTAAAATAGCGCACATTGATTAACTACTTAATACGCCATTGGTTTTACAAGTGTAACGGAAGTGTACGTTCAAATGATAGTGCTTACGTAAAAAACGTAATATTGTGGAGTCCTGCGAGTAATTACAAATGCATTAGGAAACTTGACAGTCGTGCTTGGAATGCAGACCAGGAAACCTTTCAAAGTATGACTTCCAACATCATCACTAGAACCTGTGTGCACTGGGTGGAGGGCTGAGCTGTGTAATTGTGACCCCACCAGCCATCCACAGTCATGTTTTGGTGTTCTAGAAAACACGCGTTGCAGCGACACTAGAAACAACAGTAAGGCAAGACATGGTACCCTCAGAGGATCATGATACAATTCTGAATGGTTTGGCAGTGATTGTAGGAAATATTGTCAAGTGATTTCCATTCCTAGATAAATCAGCGAAACCACTTCACAATAGAATTGTGAGTGAATGTTTAAGTTGTTATTGGGTGGCTATGAACAGACACTAATTTAAAGTGGGGTTCGGCCATAATAAACGTTTCTACAGTCCTGGTTGTTAATCAACACATCACCTGCCGACCTTCTATGAGAGTCCTCATTACACCTACTATAGGAAGAGCTAGGGAAGGAATCAGTGTTACTTAAAAGCCCTGGTGGTGCAACAGTCAAATGCTCAGCCACTACTAACTGGGTCTACTAGGCTGGCAGTTCGAACCCACCTAGTAGACCCACTGGTGAAAGACCTGGCGATTTCTAAAGATTACAGCCAAGAAAACTCAATGGGACAGTTTTACTCTCTTACATGGGGTTGCTCTGAGTCAAAATCAACTGAATGGCACCTAACAACAAGAAACAGCTGGAATGCCAGAATGAATTGTGGGGAGGGGGGGCATCAAAACCAAAAGAAAGAGAATTTTTTTAAGGGATAAGTTAGGTCAAAAAACAGGGTTATTCACTCTCCCTGGATTCTGTATTAAGTGTCTGTAGAAGTAAGGTCCCACCTGAATTTGGAGACCATCTCAAGAATAGATTTGATGTGTTGATCACTAGTGACCGAAGACCAGACAAGTTGTGGAATGACATCAAGGACATCATACATGAAGAAAGCGAGAGATCATTGAAAAGACAGGAAAGAAAGAACAGACCAAGATGGATGTCAGAGGAGACTCTGAAACTTGCTCATGAATGTCGAGCAGCTAAAGCAAAAGGAAGAAACGATGAAGTAAAAGGACTGAACAGAAGATTTCAAAGGGTGGCTCAAGAAGACAAAGTAAAGTATTATAATGACATGTGAAAAGAGCTGGAGATGGAAAACCAAAAGGGAAGAACACTCTCGGCATTTCTCAAGTTGAAAGAACTGAAGAAAAAATGCAAGCCTGAGTTGCAATAGTGAAGGATTCTATGGGGAAAATATTAACTGACACAGGAAATATCAAAAGAAGATGGAAGGAATACACAGAGTCATTATACCAAAAAGAATCAGTTGATGATGAACCACTTCAAGAGGTAGCATATGGTCAGGAACTGATGGTACTGAAGGAAGAGGTCCAATCTGCACTGAAGGCATTGGTGAGAAACAAAGCTCCAGAAACTGACTGAACATCAAGCGAGATGTTTCAACAAACAGATGCAGTGCTGGAGGTGCTCACTCGTGTATGCCAAGAAATATGGAAGACAGCTACAAGGCCAACTGACTGGAAGAGATCCATACTTATGTCTATTCCCAAGAAAGGTGCTCCAACTGAATGTGGAAATTATAGAACAATATCATTACTATCACAAGCAAGCAAAATTTTGCTGAAGATTATTCAAAAATGGCTGCAGCAGTATATTGACAGGGAACTGCCAAAAATTCAGGCTGGATTCAGAAGAGGACATGGAACCAGGGATATTGTTGCTGATGTCAGATGGATCCTGGCTGAAAGCAGAGAATACCAGAAGGATGTCTACCTGTGTTTTATTGACTATGCAAACACATTCTACTGTGTGGATCATAACAAATTATGGATAACATTACGAAGAATGGGAATTCTGGAACACTTAATTGTGCTCATGAGGAACCTCTACATAGATCAAGAGGCAGTTGTTGGGACAGAACAAGGGGATGCCGAGTGGTTTAAAGTCAGGAAAGGTGTGCATCAGGGTTGTATCATTTCACCATACCTATTCAATCTGTATGCTGAGCAAATAATCTGAGAAGCTGGACCATATGAAGAAGAACAGGGCATCAGGATTGGAGGAAGACTCTTTAACAACCTGCATTATACAGATGACACAATCTTGATTGCTGAAAGTGAAAAGGACTTGAAGCACGTAGTAATGAAGATCAAAGACCGCAGCCTTCAGTATGGATTGCACCTCAACATGAAGAAAACAAAAATCCTCACAACTGGACCAATGAGCAACATCATGATAAATGGAGAAAAGATTGAAGTTGTCAAGGATTTCATTTTACTTGCATCCACAATCAACAGCCATGGAAGCAGCAGTCAAGAAATCAAAAGACGCATTGCATTGGGCAAATCTGCTTCAAAGGACCTCTTTAAAGTGTTGAAAAGTAAAGATGTCACCCTGAAGACTAAGGTGTGCCTTACCCAAGCCATGGTATTTTCAATCATATCATATGCATGTGAAAGCTGGACAATGAATAAGGAAGACCAAAGAAGAGTTGACGCCTTTGAATTGTGGTGTTGGCAAAGAATACTGCATATACCATGGACTGCCAAATGAACGAACAAATCTGTCTTGGAAGAAGTACAACCAGAATGCTTCTTAGAAGCAAGGATGGCGAGACTGTGTCTTACATACTTTAGACATATTGTCAGGAGCGATCAGTTCCTGGAGAAGGACATCATGCTTGGCAGAGTACAGGGTCAGTGAAAAAGAGGAAGACCCTCAACGAGGTGGATTGACACAGTGGCTGCAACAATGAGCTCAAGCATAACAATGATTGTAAGGATGGCGCAGGACCAGGCAGTGTTTCGTTCTGTTGTGCATAGGGTCGCTATGAGTTGCAACCGACTTGACAGCACCTAACAACAACAACAATGGAAGTAAGATTTCTACCAAAACTACAGCTAAAGTTTCCTTTCAATGTCAGCCATTCTCATTAGAAACATACCAATTTATGATGACTCTAAGCCCATTTGGAGTTTGGAAGAGAAGCATTTGTTGTTTATGTGTTTTAAAATATGAATCTTGCATGGAATTGCATTGTTAAATATATCTTGGAAACCTGAATTCTGATTTTGTCAGTAATTTGTCCTAAGCCTGCCCTGCTAACATCACATAATATCATGTATTCAGTTGTTTTATTGGACACCAAGTGAACTCAGAGTAAAGGAAGGATCACCGTAGGGTAGTCCGAGTAGAATGAGTTTGTATGCAGAACTGGGACATGAGCTAGTGTTATAAGGACTGTGAAGACAGATTTATCTGAATGAACTGGAATTGCCATTTTGGCAGTCGATGAGAGATACAGTAGGGACCCTAGAGATTTAAATGCCAAGTAATCACCTTGGTTTGCTCTCCATAATAGAGAAACATTTAACATTTTGAGGAATAAATGCTTATAGCAATGTTTGTGTTTATTAATCTATTAGTGTTCTGGGTTGATTAGAAGTAGAAGGGTTCAATGTTGAGATGGATGTGTAAACCAGGGTGGTGGCCACAACATAAAAGGTAATAAAAATCTGACAAAATGGCAGGAACCAGGAGAAAGAGTGTAAGACAGTTCTTACATTCTTAGTGTGATACAGGCAGAAGTAGAAGATAAAAACCAGAAAGGGAACTGATTTTAGAAGATTAAAGCAAAACAAAATCTTAATGCAAAAAGAATACAATATATGTACCTGAAGAAAAAAAAAATCAATGAATGACCATTAGGAATAGTGGTGCCTGGACCATGTCCAGCTACCTGCCCACCAATCATTGTGTGTCCTCCTCTGATCTGTTTCAATCAGTAGTTTCCAGTGTTCAGAACCTTGTTTTTTGTTGGCCCATGAGGTGGTGCCCATTTGAGGGCATGTGTTAAACTATGGAATATGAAATAACTCTGGGGTTGTTCTTAGCTCCTGAGAACAGCTGTGTCATGATTATCTCTCCCAGAACTGCAGACAGTTCTAAAGAATGAAATAGCTTGACATGAAATTGCCAATTATTTCCTTGTGTAATGGAACTGAGAAGATATTATATACAGATACAGATATACATATATATGTGTCTGTGTCTCTTTATCTCTACCTCTGTTTCTATCACTAGCTCTACCTCTGTCTCTACGTCTGTATCTATAGATCTGTTTTACTCCCCTATAGCAAAAGCATACAGCAAAGCAACTTGATATGACAACTAGTGTTCCTGTCATAATAGTATCGTAGTTGTTGTTAGGTGCTGTCAAGTCAGTTCTGACTCATAGCGACCCTACATACAACAGAACAAAACACTGCCCAGTCCTGCGCCATCCAATGTTTGAGCCCGTTGTTGCAGCTACTGTGTCAATACATCTTGTTGAGAGTCTTTCTCTTTTTCGTTGACTTTCTACTTTACCAAGCATGACGTCCTTCTCCAGAGACTGATCTCTCCTAATAACACGTTCAAAATATGTGAGATGTAGTCTCGCCATTCTTGCTTCTAAGGAGCATTCTGGTTGTACTTCTTCCCAGACAGAATTGTTCATTCATTTGGCAGTTCATGTTATATTCATTATTCTTTGCCAGCACTACAATTCAAAGATGTCAATTCTTCTTTGGTCTTCGTTATTCATCATCCAGCTTTCCCATGCATATGAGGCTATTGAAAACACCATGGCATGGGTCAGGTACACCTTAGTCTTCAAGGTGACATAGTAGTATTACTTCTTCATATTTGACATTGTTAAACAATTAAATCCCAATGGTGATCACAAAGGATAATTTAATTTAATTTAAGCATCTCAATGAGCTTTTCTTATGATATGTAGGCATTTTTAATACACTGAGCACAAGTTAACTCCAATTAAATTAACTTGAGCAATATTTGCTCTGGTTGATATAATGAACATAGAACTAAGGATTTTTAAAAAATTAGCTTATTTTTATGTCTTTTTCCATATACCAAATTTACCATAGTCTTAGGTCATGTTTTTTAGAGTTGTGCTAGGCGATGTGAATTTTCATGACTTGAGTAAGCTTGTGTTTAGAGCTGTAACATAATAAATCAAAAGGGAGTCTTTATCACCCCCCTTTAAAAATTATTTTTAAAATAATATTTTGGACAAGAAAGTTTATCAGGTGAACAAATATTATTTTGTGAATGATTATCTGTCTGAATTTCTGTACTAATCAATTGATTGAATAAGTACCATTTTTTTTTTTTTTTTGCTTACTCTGTGCTTCTTAGTGGGTTTCTAGTCGCTAATATGGGAGATTATGAAAAAGCATCTCAGAGAAAGCAGATGAGTGCTCTCATCTTTATGAATAGATGGAGAAAGTAGCTGCCTCTGCGTGTGATTCGTGAGCTTTCCAGGGTGGTGGTGGAGGAAGAAACTCCTCTACTACCAAACTAGCGCTTGATATACCATGTGGAGAAGGCTGGCCTTTACTCCTTGTTATTGCTTTTCTTTTTTCTATTTGGTTTTTAAATTTAAAACCGTGCAACTTTTTGATCTAAGGGGGTTATCTGCCCATAGGAGGTAATCAGTTATTATTTGTTGATTAAGAAAAGACAGAAGTGGGTATTGATATTCTCACGATAACCACAAGAAGCCTTATCATCATCAATGTAATAACACTTGTTTGCAGGGTCGCTTTTTCTATTCTTGCACTGACTTAAAAAAAAAAAAATTTTTTTTTTTTTTTTGACTTAGAGACAGCAAAATAAAATCCATTCATCTAGTAGACAGCCATCCAGACTAATATTTCCTTGCTTACAGTACAAGCCAGGGAATGACATTTTTAATTAATTGCCGTACATGTTGCACCTTTAACTTCTGACTGAGGCTATGTAGGTATTGCTGACCTTTATCTGTATTAAAAACTCAAGCTACATGCATGGTTTCAAATATTTGGTGCTATATGGTAAAGCAATAACAACTGGAAGACTTTCAATTCAGTAACTTTTCCTTTCTTTTGACCGGATATTTTGTTATTGTCAGTCTTAATAAACTGGCCATTGTATGAGCCGAACTTTTTGAACATTAGTTTGGAACAACAGAATAAATTAGTAAAGTAAATCATAGAAGTTCTTGGTTACTTATGGTTGGTTTATATTTTGCTGGCAATTACAATTGTGAATACATTTAACATACAAATGAATAACCTGAATTTTAAAACTGTAGAAAAATCATAGAAAAAATAAATTTCCATGAAAGAACTGAAGGTTTATATATATTCCTTCCTCTCTCCTTGTCCTTTTTCTCTTCCTTCTTTTTCCCTTCTTCCTTCCCTTCCTCTCTCCCTTCCTTTCTTCCTTCTGCACATCCATATGACCTTTGGTATAATGCGAAGGTCATGAATAGAACACAATCCTATAGCAAAAAGCTCACAGGCGGGTTGGGGAGAGAAAAAAAACGAACAAAGGATAATTATGCATTTTAAGAAGCACTCCTATGGAGTTATGAAGCCCTGGTGGCGCAGTGGTTAAGAGCTACAGCTGGCTAACCAAAAGGTTGACAGTTCAAATCCATCAGCTGTACTTGGAAACCCTATGGGGCAGTTAGTTCTACTCTGTTCTGTAGGGTTGCTATGAGTCAGAATCAACTGGATGGCATTTTTTTTTTAATGTAGTTATTCTATCATATGTGCATGGTTTCAAATGGGGAAGAGTTTTTTTTTTTTTACGGATGACAAGTCTGTTCCTCCATGTCTCTCCTGGCGGGACCCAGAGACAAGTTTGACTTTTTCCGTCCACTGAGGTTACAGTCTGATTTTTGCATTTTAATTCTTCTCAATTATAAGACTGAGTTATAGGACTACTTTAGAAAGAATAAAAGTACTTCACATTAAGTGGCACAATCATTTTACTCCACAGATTTTGTATGTAAATCTCTAAAGAATAACTTCGTCAGCCTTGTGATCATATTATTTATATGAATGTAAATATGATTTATGTACATGGTAGGGGGAAGAAAAACTGATAGCAGATGAGAATGGCATTCATGAATTTTTATTTATTTATTAGCAGAAACTATTTTTTAGACTAATAGGAGCCGTTCAAGATCCCTTAGAAAGATAAACTTATTTAATTCTAACGTTGTACCAATGAGGTAGATACTGTTCCTATTTTGTAAATGAGGAAAGAGAGACACAGAAAAGTTAAATAACTTGCCCAAGGTCCATGTGGCAGGCGGCAAAGCAAGAACTGGAAACGAGGCAGTGACAGTGTGAGCGTCAGTTGTGGGTTCTAAACCACTACACCCTTATGTAAGGTTGATGGCTGCCAGTGAGTCATTCTCTGGGCTCACACTTTAATATCCAAGTAAAATGTGTCAAACCCTTAATTAACACACTATCATAAGTTCAGTAGCCACTCCAAGATTAAAAAAAAAAAATTTGTTGTTGAACATTTGCACAGCAAAACATACACCAATTTGACAGTTTCTGCGTGTACAATTCAGTAACACTGATTACATCTTTCAAGTTGTATGACCATTTTTACCCTTCTTATTCCGAATTGTTCTTCCACCATTAAAATAAACTCGCTACTCCCTAAGCTCATTGCCTCTATGAGCAACTGCCTCCTTCCCCATGAGAACAAGAACTGGATGGTGCCCAGCTACCATTACTACATGTTTTGATCAAAGATACTATAGAAGATTCTTCAATCAAAGTGGGTAAAATGTGGAAGAGAATTTTTCTGGAGCCATTAAGGCTGGATGAATCCCTGAAACTATGGTCCTGAGATAATCTTTAAACCTTAAACTGAAAATATCCCCTGAAGTCTTCTTTAAACCAAATAATAGTTTAGCTTAGTTAGTGAAGAATATCTGCCTTGAGCATTGTGCTCCTTTAAAGAACTATCTATATGGGATCAGTGTGACAACCCAAGATTTTTAAGTATTTCCAGAGAATGTATGTCCATATCACCACTTCTGGCTCTGGGTTCAAACTCTTGCTGACGGCTGCTGTCTCCCTTCTGGTGTATGCTTCCGCTTCTTCACCTCCACGTTGCTACAGCAAGAAAGTCAAAACTTTCTCCTTTAAACCCACCAGTATACCAATAACCCACTGTTGCTGTATATAACAAAACTTAAAGTTTAGGGATAGTGGAGTTAATAATAGCACAAAATAGAAGCGTCTGCTCCTAGAAAGTTAACTATCATTCCAGTCAATGGAAATTTCTTACCAATTTCTTTCATATCCCCCTTCAACTTCCTGCCATTTTGCCAGAGCCTGATTCCTTTCTACATATTGTTTCCAAACATAAGCAGGAAGAGGACACATAAGCTCCTATCCCTTCTTTATGCAGAACAGTTTCCTAATCTTTATTCCACCTTTTTTTCTTGGGGCCTTGCCCTTCATAATAAAAAAGACCCATAAATGTGGTTTTCCTGAACCAAATAGCTCTGAACACTTTAACGTGAACCGTAACAGTCATTCACTATCACCAATTTTTTTTTCCCCGAGAACCATTTTTTTTTGTCATATTAACATGTAAATGAAGTTAGGTAGAAAAATTTTAAATAGCAAACTTATTCAGCTTATGGAGATAAAAATGGAATAAAAGACCAGGTTTCTACTTAAATAAGTTAAACGTAATTAAACTTGCACTATGTACAGTGATTTAAGAAAATATATATATATATATATCTTTACCAGACTGAATTCACAATTCTTTGTGATTCTGAATTAAGATATTCAGCATGAATATCTTATGTACCGATATGTACCAATGCTAACCAAGAGTTTAGAGTGGTTGGATTTATTTAAAAAATTACCACCCTAGTAACATTCAATTTTTTGATCAGTCAACACTTATTATGTACTCATTATGTTGCAGGCTTTGTTCTTAGAAGGAGCATATCACTACATGATGAATAAAGTACTGTCCTTGATTTCAAGAACTGTAGTTATAGTGGGGCAGGTAGGAACATTAAAAACAAAAAAAGAAACATACCTGTTGCCATTGAGTTGATTCTGACTCATCGCAATCCCATGTGTTTCAGAGTACAAGTGTGCTCCATAGAGTCTTCGATGGCTGTGACTTTTTGGAAGCAGATCACCGGGCCTTTCTTCCAAGGTGCCTGTGGGTGGATTTGAACCACCAACCTTTCAGTTAGTAACCCAGCACTTAACCTTTTGCGCTATCCAGCAACTCCTATAGGAACATTAGCAAATATCCATAAAATACTGCAATATGTGTATCATGTACAAAGACGTATGTATAAAATGGTATAAAACAACAGAATATACAATTAACTCAATGGATTGAGTTGCGGGAATTGTGTGCAAAGTGGCATTTGATCTTTAGGGTGAGTGTAAGTGTTCCAGGTAGAAATGGACAAGGGACAAAAAAAAAAAAATGTGTAAACTCTTGGAAGAACAAAATAGCATCATGTTTTTGTGTTTTGAACATCAACTTTATGTGTTAGAAACAGAAGGACAGAGTGGGGGAAGAGGAAAAGAGAGAGAGGACTGGACGAGATGATGGTGGAAAAATAGATTAGACCACACATAAAAGAACATTGTATATCTTATGCCAGGGCGTTTATACTTTTTAGAAACACCAGGGCCAATTTTTCCTAAATGATGGTACTTGAACAATCTGAGTCAGAATTCCTTGGTATACTTGTTAAAAATAAAGATTTCTGGATTCCAACCCAGATCTACTGCATCTAAATGTCTTTGTGTGAACCAGAAACCTGAAGTAACTCTTATGCTTATTAAGATTTAAGAAACTTTGCTATAGGCAATTAGACTCTTTGGCACTTTCAGTGTTGCATAATCCTAGATAATATCCAGCACTACAGACCAATGTGAAACCTTGGTGGCACAGTGGTTAACAGCTCAGCTGCTAACCAAAATGTTGGCAGTTCAAATCCACCAGCCATTCCTTGGAAACCTTATGGGGCAGTTCTACTCTGTCCTACAGGGCCGCTATCAGTCAGAACTGACTCAAAGGCACCTAACAACAACAGCAGACCAATGTATTGTATGTATATTGTGTATGTATTTAGAAACATTATGAAAAAAAAAATTTTTTTTACATTGCTTGAAAGCTATATGGTACCCTGGGTCGCAATGTAGTTTAACTAAATGAAATTATATAAAGTGTCCTCTAAAATACCACTGGTGAAATTTTACAGTGTTAACTTTTGAATTTCATCCCTACTTCATGTACAATAGATCCTGTCAGAATAATTTAGTCATTCTGGAACATTCAAACAGGCTTCACACTTTAAGGATAACTAAAGATTTTTGTTAACTATACTGAGGCTTTTGAAAACGCTGTTGCACAAATTATATGTGGGGGGAAAATGTGACTTTATTTAAACTACCAACCTAGCTTTAAGTGTCATGCAGAGAATGGTTTTGATAAGAAGCTGTTATTTTCTATGGCTAGAGTAGTTGGTAAGCTTGCTGTAAACCTCACGAGGTTTAGGTAGGGTAGGTACGAGGGACAGTGCTCTCTGTGGGCTGTTGACAAGATCAAGAGCACAATCTGATGTTTTTCTGCAAAACTTCACTGTATATAGGCAGGAAACAATTGGCATATGTGGAAGTGAAAATCGAAAAACAAAATGAAGTGCAGTAATGAAGGTGTAGACCAGAACATGAATAAAGTAGAAAAAGCTGTTGAAGTAAATAATGCTAAAGTGGTTCGTTGTAGAAAAAAGACTTAAGACTCATCATAGATGATAAGTTTCAAAGTGAAAGAAAATACACTAGAATTTATAAGTAGGAGTGCAATACAGGGGAATTATGACTCAGTCCTTCCATTACGGCTCAGCATTGATTAGTACCTTCTACGGGTTCTTTTTTTTAATGGTTTTCGTATGTATGGCTACACTTCCACACAGAAGATATTATTCAGCTAATACCAATTTTCCAATACAACAAATTTAAAAATAGAGAATAGACTTGGACATAAGCTGTTTGGCTACTATGTTTTGAGACTACTAAACATGAGAGATTCAAGAAGTTCTTTCTCTGAAGGTTTTGTTTGTATTTGTTTATTTGAAGTTCAATCCCTGAGCTAGTTATGGGGCATTTGGGGGATGAATTAGTACACGTGTCAAATTCCTTTCTATTCCGGATAACAGTGATATTCCATACACTTTGACCTTGCTCTGCAAAATTGCAGTGATAAGTTTTCCAGTTTTATTTTAAAAAGCTCTTCCAAATAAGGGCAGCAAAAAAAATTGGGGGGGGGGTGAGTTGGTAGCTTTAGTAAGAAAATTCACATTACTGCTAAAGACGTATCTTCGAAAGCACTTTTTTTGAAGTTTAGATTTCCAGGAAATTTAGAAAGAGCTGCTGGCATCCCATACCCAAAGCAAACCCATTGCCGTTGAGTTGATTCCGACTTGTACCAACAACCCCGTAGGAGAGAGTAGAACTTCCCCACAGGGTTTCCAAGGCTGTAAATCTTTATGGAAGCAGACCACCACATCTTTCTCCTGCAGAGAAGCTGGTGTTTTCAAACCGCCCACCTTCTTAGTCAGCAACCGAGTGTCTTAACCACTGTGCCACAGGGCTTAGCATCATATAGCTAACAACGTAATTGCTACGCCTTATTCTTTCTGCTTTTGAGTATGTTACGTTGGAGTATTTTCTGATGACTTCTAGGAAAGCTGGAATGAATGTTGTACTAAAATGTACTCTTCTTGGTCTGATTGATTTTGTGCTTTATAACCCATTTCAGTATCAGAAAGTATTGCAGTTTTTCCTCCTGTGATTTGGAAAGCATGTAATGGTCTAAAAGATTGCCCACCTTCTGCGGAGTTTCTCTCTTGTCAAGGTAGAGACAGTATATTTGTTAAACTGCCTGTAACTTCAGAGTGAATACTTTCACTTCACTCCTCTCTCGGTTTGCTGGCTGGTAACTCTAAGAAGCACTCAAGCATGACACTCAGCAGTATGATCTGGTAGACCTGTAGGACTATGGTCAGGGTGTTCTAAAATCAGGAAATACCAGAACTGAGTTAAAAGCATGGTTTTCAGTTCCTTTATATTAGAATATATGGTAGTTAGAGTTAATCATTATTTTACGTTAGTACGAATTTATATGGAAACCCTGGTGGCGTACTGGTTAAGTGCTATGGCTGCTAACCAAAGAGTCGGCAGTTCGAATCTGCCAGGCATTCCTTGGAAACTCTATGGGGCAGTTCTACTCTATCCTATAGGGTCGCTAGGAGTCGGAATTGACTCGACAGCACTGGGCTTGTTTTTTTTTTTTTTTTTTTTAATGAATTTATATAATGGCTTGGGGAATATTCTAGTGTTGTCCAATGAAGTTCCTTATCCATTACTATAATGCTAATAAAAACAAATAAATGTGTTTTTAACACCATACTGTAGGTAGATATTTCAGGAATAATGAGATGAGGAATATGTAAGATGGTATGATTTCCACTTATACATCAGTGTTTGGAAAAAAAGTCCACAAAAATTTTCCAGCACCAAGGAGAGGGTGTAAATTAAAGTTAATTCTTAGAACAGCAAATATGACTTACAGTGATTTACCCTAATAAGAAAAATATATATAATTAAATATGATGACAAAGGAAATTAAATTACTACAGCTATTTAGAGGATGTTAACAGTTGTAGCTAGAGACCATTTACTTTAGTAACACATCTGTGGATTACTTTAATACATTTGGTTTTTATAGAACTGAGTTTAAAAGGAAACTTTAAGGTTGTCATATATCATTATGTAGTTAGAGAGAATTTGAGTCCAACTAATTAATTCATGTAAATTTAGAATACGTACCCAGAAGAGCCTCAGAAGACAGTCCTGTTGATCTACTTCCAAAAGGTCACAGCCTCGAAATCCCTGTGGAGTGCGTTGTACTCTGCGCAGCTGGGGTAGCCGCGAGTCGGAACAGACTCAGAGGCAACCAACAACAACACGTGCTTCTTAATAAGAATGCCTTTGCTAGCATCTGGGTGCGCTTTTAGACACGTTCTGGAGACCCCGTAAATTAAAATGTGCTGGTTTATTCAGGTCTATGAAGTTTGGGCTTGGTTGTGAAGTGAAGATTGTATTTAAATAAACAGTTGAAAAGCAGGAGGAAAACTTTTAGAATGCTCAATACTGGAGAGAGTAAAGAATGGGCTGAGGAAGCAGCGGGAGCTTTAGAATAATCCAGGTTGAATGGGATAGGCTTTAGGGAATATCTGGCGATAAGAAAGATTTAAAAGAAGGAGAAAATCAACAACTCTTGATAACTAACTAGAAGTGGGAAATAAAGGCTTTAAGACGTTGAGTGTAGTTGATTATAGAACTGACCCTAATATATGAAATAAAGTCATAAAGATGCTGAAAGGAGCTCTGACGGTACAGTGTTAAGCACTCAGCTGCTAATGAAAGGTCAGCAGTTCTCCATGCGAGAAGCATGTGGCAGTCTGCTTCATAAAGATTTATAGCCTAGGAAACTCTCTCTATGTGGCAGTTCTCCTCTGTCCTATAGTGTCTCTATGGGTCAGAATCAACTCCAAGGCAATGGGTTTGGTTTGGTTTGTTTAAAGCTGCAGAAATAGGTAGAGAAGAGTAATAGGCAAAAGGAGATCCCGGTTGATAGTTAAACCTTGAAAAACAGATAAATTGGGATCAACTCGATGGCACACAACAACAATTAAAAAAGAATAATTTTAATAGTTAATTTGGGTTGTCCCACATAATGGTCCAGTGGGCTAAATTAACAGTGAAATCTTTGCATTATACTCACATACATATTTAAAGTGTTGCTTGTTTGTTTTGTTCTTGGCTTAAGTAATCCCAAATGCCCATTTTCAACTAGTTGAAATAGGTTTGCCGCCTACTGAAAGAGAGACAGTATATCATAAGGGTTTTGAACCCAGACTCTGGAGCCAAATGGTCTTTGTTCAAATCCAGACTCTGCCACTTTCTATCTTTGTAAACCGTGAGCAAATCGCTTACACTCTCAGTGCCTCAGCTTGCTCATCTGTAAAATACCCATTGCTGTAGAGCCGATTCCAACTCATAGTGACCCCATAGGACAGAATAGAAATACCCCATAGGGTTTCCAAGGAGTGGCTGGTGGATTCAAACTGCCGACCTTTTGGTTAGCAGCTGTAGCTCTTATCCATCAGTAAAATGGTAATATAACAATAATGATAATAGTACCTACACCATGTGTTGGAAAATCAAGTATATTAATTTAACAAAAGAACTTAATGAACTCTCTAGCTCATGACAAGTACACAGCAAAAGTTAGGGATGGTAATGATGATGTTTATGGTGATGATTCCTTAATGTTTGTTGAGCACTCTCCACCTGCACGCAATATGCAAGTATGTGTTGTTTTTGAATGCCATCGAGTGGATTCTGACTCATAGCGACCCTACAGGACCGGGTAGAACTGCCCCATAGGGTTTCCAAGGCTGTAATCTTTACTGAAGCAGACTGCCGCATCTTTCTCCCATGGAGTGGCTGGTGGGTTTGAAGTGCCAACCATTCAGTTAGAATCTGAGTGCTTAACTATTGCACCACCAGGGCTACTGATGAAAGTATGTAGCATGTAAAATTCATTTAATCACAGCCACCCTATGAGATAGGTATTATTATTATACCTGTTTTCTGATCAGAATAAATAAGTCTTGGTGAAGTTAGGAAACTTACAGTCACACAACTAGCATTTAACTGGAGTGGATTTTAACCTAAGTCTATCAGAATGTGTTGATACCTCCCTTGGGCTAAGGGTTAGAAGACAAAAAAATGAACAGGATAGAATCACTACCTCAAGGATTCCATGATCCCATAGGAGAGGCAGGAAGGAATAATTAGTCTTAAAACATCGTTCTAGTGCTGGATGTGAACAGGCATGATCATGTGCTTTATTTCATTTGAATCTCACAGATACCCTACCCCACAGTCAGAGTAGACACTATCTAAACCATTTTATTAAAGACAAAAGTGATACTTAGAGAGGTTAAGGGACGCACACAATTGATACATGGAATTGCTTTGACTGGAATCTCTGTCTCTTGATTTCATAAGTCAAGAGTAGACAGCCCCCCGCCCCCCCATCCTCCATGATCAGTAGTGTAGTGTGCTGAATATTGGCCTCCAGAGACATCAGTTCCTAATTCCTGGAACTTGTAAATATTACCTTATATTGAAAAACTGTCTTTGCAGATGTGATTAAATTAAGGGGTGGGGAGATTATCCTGAATTATCTGGGTGGATCTTAAATGCAACCATATGTATTTTTATAAGAGGGAGGTAGAGAGAGATCTGACACACACACAGAGGAGATCATGAAAGCAAAGATGGGAGTGATGCGGCCACAAGTCAGGGAACACCAAGGAATGCTGGCAGGCACCAGAAGTACGAAGTGGCAATAAACGAATTTTTTCTTAGAGCCTCCAAAGGCAGTGTGGCCCTGCAACACCTTGCTTTGGGGTCATGATACTAATTCCAGACTCCTGGCCTCCAGAACTGTGAAAGAATAAATTTTTGGTGTTTTAAGCTACCAAATTTGTGGTAATTTGTTAGATCAGCAATTGGAAACTAATACAAGTATCTTCTGTGGTGGGCAAGTGGCAAGTGTGCTCTTCGATCCACATTGTTTCTTCCATTCCTCTCTACCTCTCTACTACTTTCTGATCTTCCGTACTGTCATTTATCAAACTTCTGATCATGTTGTCTTATCAACTAAATATTTTTTTACTGGTACACTCTCTTTTCATTTCTTTTGTCATCATTCTGGGCAACTGCAACATCTACTGATCTATCCAATATTTTAGTCTCCATATGTACCCTAAATCACATCCTTTGCTTATTCAAGGAGTCTCCTACTGTAATTTCCATCTCCCCTGCTCAGTCATCATTTTTTTTTCCTGCCAATCAAATAATTCATATCAGCATATGGATATTCAGCAAATTCTCCCTCTTCATAAAAACAAAAAATGAAAAAGTCCTTTACCCCATATCCTCTTGTGCCTGCCTTGGTTCTCTATTTTCATTATAGCAAACATTCTCAAGAAAGCTATATGTACTGCCTTGATTTCTCTTTTCTTTTGTACCCACATTCTGCTGAGGCAGCACTTGTCAGGGTCAGGAGGAGCCTCTTTCTTGTCAGTTCCCATGGTCGGTTGTTATTCCTCATCCCTGTTGACCTCTTGATAGCATTTGACAAGATGGATTATTCCTTCTATTTGAATCATTTTCTTCCCTTAGTTTCTGGAACACTCATTTTTCTGTTTTTCTTTTTTTGAATTCACTTACTGCTTCTCATTTTTCTTTTTGGATACTCATCTTTTCTTAAATCACTGAAAATGGGAGTGCCTCAGGCTCTGTTGTCTGCCCTCTTCTCTGTCTTCTCTCCTTAGATTATTTCTTCTAGTACCATGACTTTACTCTCCTTGCCAAAGACTCTCAGATTTATATCAACAACCTCAACTTTTAGCCTGAGATCCAAAATTATTTAACTCTGTAATGATAATTTCATTCAGATTTCTAATTGGCATTTCAAGCTTATTATGTTCAACATAAAACTTTACATTTCCAACCACCACTATGTACAAACCTGGTGCCTCCACAGCCTTTCCTCTCTCAGTTAATGGCACCATTGTGCATCCAGATGCTGAGGTCTAGGCTTCAGAGTTCTGTTTCATTTATCCCTTTCCCTACACCATATCTCCAAACAACAGTAAGTCCTCTAGGCTCTTCTTTCAATACATATGCCTAATTTGATCACTTGTAACTTCACCACCACCACCACAGTCCAGTCCACCCATGACTATAACCATAACCTCTTAACTGGGCTCTCTGCTTTCACTCATGCCCTGCCCCAACAGTCCATCTTCCACACAACAGCCACTGTGATCCTTTAAAATGCAAACCACATCACATATATCCCATGTTAAAATTCTCTTGTGGGTTTCCATTCCACATATAATAAAATCCAAACCCCTTCCAGGGTCTGCAAGACCATCTATGATCTGTACTTGCCTACTTCTCTGACCTTGTCCCTTTCTCTTCTCCCCCCGCTACCTCAGCTCCAAATACATTGACTTTCCTCTGTGTTTTCAAAGTCATCAAGCTTATTTACCTCTCAAAATCTTGTAACAATCTTTGATGGTATGAGGGAGGGGAGGGGTGGGGTAGGAAAAACACTAGATAGTAGATAAGTGGTAACTTTGGTGAAGGATAGGACAGTATACAATACTGGGGAAGTTAGCACAACTTGACCTGGGCAAAGTTGTAGAGAAGTTTTACAGACACATCCAAATGCCCTGAGAGACCAAGCTACTAGGCTGAGAGCTGGGGATCATGGTCTCAGGGGACATCTAGCTCAATTGGTGTAATACTCTATAAAGAAAATGTTCTACATCTGACTACAACTGGGATCTTAAAAGCCTGCAAGTGGCCATCTAAGATACATCTACTAGTCACATCCTGGCTGGAGCAAAGGAGAATGAAGAAGACCAGGGACACGAGGGAAAGATTAGTCCAAAGGACTAATGGACAATGACTACCACAACTTTTGCCAGAGTGAGCCTAGAACAACTAGATGGTGCCTGTTACCCCCACCGACTACTCTGGAAGGCATCACAATAGAGAGTCCTGTCAAAGCAGGAGAAAAATGTACAAAAAAAAAATTAAATTAAAAAAAAAAAGACAAAGCTTGCTGGTCTGACTGAGACCGGAGAAACCCTGAGAGCACGGCCCCTGGGCACGCTTTTAACTCAGTACTGAAGTTATTCCTGAGGTTCACCCTTCAGCCAGAAATTAGACAGGTCTATAGGGCCCACAGGAATCCTGGTGGCGTAGTGGTTAAGTGCCATGGCTGCTAACCAAAAGGTCGGCAGTTGGAATCCACCAGTGCTCCTTGGAAACTCTACGGGGCAGTTCTACTCAGTCCTCTAGGGTCACTATGAGTCGAAATTGACTCGATGGCAGTGGGTTTTATAGGGCCAATAATAATACATATGAGGGATGTGCTTCATAGTTCAGTCATGTATGCAAGATTAGTGGGCACACCAACTCAAAAGCAAAGACAAGAAGGCAGGGACAGGAAAACTGAACAAATGGAAACAGAGAGCCTGGGGTGGAGAAGGGGAGAGTGTTAACACATTGTGGGGTTGGCAACCAATGTCACAAAACAATTTATGTGTTAACTGCTTAATGAGAAACTTATTTGCTCTGAAAATTTTCACTTAAATCATACACACACCTATATCTTATGCCCCAGTTCCTCTGAACTCTTTAACCAATCTTCTCATGACTGGCCCTTCTTCATCGCTGAGGTCTTCCACTCAAATGTCACCTCTCCAGAGAGAGTTTCCCTGCTTACCTTATCTAAAATGGCCAAATTGTAGGAAATTGATTTGCCCAGATAGAAGTTTTCTGTATCAATTTTTCAGTTCTCCAAATGGCTAAACATGTAGTTTCGATAAAATTTGGTATATTCAGAAAGTTTACTATTAGGAATAGATCAATCAGGGAATTTAGTTTTGATTGACTTCCAATGAATTTTGGTTATGGACAGAATGATCTAGAGCCATCTAAAGCAATGGTGCTGGTATTTTTACCCTCTACTGTCTTTTTCCTCTATAGTACTTACCACAATCATAAATTATATTTATTAATTTGTTTGCTTTTATGCTTTCTCTCTTACCTTTTTGATTATAAACTTCATGAGGACAGACACTTGTCTCGCTTTTTTGGTTTAGATCCACGGTTTAAAACAGGTGCTGAAAAATATTGGTTGGATGGATGAATGGATGAATGAATGTCAGGATAAGAAACTAGATTTCAGTGTATTGAAAGGGAATGGGCAGCATGTCAATGGAAATTGAAAATGTAAGACATTTTATTTCCTTGAGATGCCAAAAAGAAAATGAGAACAGGAATGATGAGATGTTGGAGTTAAATGAATGTTTTTGTTTTTTAAAGGAAAGAGACCCATATTTAAGAGTTCTTGAAATTAACCAAAAAACAAAACAAAAGAGAAAGGAGAACTGAATATTCTACAAATAAAGGATATCAGACTGTTAGTTCTGTACAAATATAGATGATTATGCCAATGAGTAAAACGCGAATAGTTTTGTATTTCTAGATTTTGTTTCTGAATTTATTTTAAAGACTTTTAGATTTGTTTGAAAACTTTATCTTTCAATCGTTTGTGAAACAATCCACAGTTCGTTGTTTTGCCATTGATTTTACCAGTTACATAAATGCTTAATTGAGTTTAAATCCATGCTAAAATTGTAAATGGCTTTTGAGAATATGAACAATTATAAAATGATACTAGAAATATTTGAAACATCACAATGAGCAAATTAATGGGGAGGGAAATGAGGGAGAAGAAAAGTTAAGAAAGCATTTCTTCCATGCAGTGCTTGCCCTAGGAGATTAGATTCATTACCAATATGTTAATCCTTGGTGATATAGATTAATATCCCACTCACTATTTATTTGTATAGCTGAATAATTCCTGAAGAATGATATTATAAATCATACTGTATAACATTTAGAAGTGCGCCATCAACGTAATATTCCAGAAAACTTTTATTGCACTTTTTAATTTATGAAAAAAAAAAAGAAAATATGCAAATATCCTAGGAGAGGAAGCCAGTATAAACATTGCTAGACTGGGGAAATAACTAATTGCCTCCTTTCTTTAACTATGTGTATCTTCAGAGAGACTATAATGATGTCTACTGGTAATTAAAGGAATTATTAAATGTGTCACTATTTGAATTATTAAAGGGCACTTTTTGTTAAAAAGAGTAGAGGGAATTACAGTTCATTGTAGTGCATGTGTGTGATGAAAACTGGTTGAGACAAAAGGACAAATATTGTATGAGACTGCTACTATAAAAACTCATGAAAAGGTTTACCTACACACACTCTCTCACACACACACACCCACCCACCCCCCCCCACACACAAAAAAAAAACTGGTTGAAAATACCTCCTAACATAATCTACCTATCTATTTATGGGGTATCTGCAGCCTTAAGTTGTAATAATAAAACAAACACACAAACAAACCTGTGGCTGTCGAGGTGATTCCGACTCATAGTGACCCTATAGGACAGAGTAGAACTGCCCTATAGAGTTTCCAAGGAGCCCTGGCGGATACCAGCTGCCAGCGTTTTGGTTAGCAGCCGTAGCTCTTAGCCACTACGACACCAGGGTTTCCTAAGTTGTAATAGACATTTCAAAGTTTGTAACTTAAAATATTTATGTATCAAAAATAATTTAAAACATGAAAATGGTCACAAAATGCTCATGTCATGCTGGAGAGGTTGTTATAAAAGTTATTTTACCATCTTTACCTTATGAAGTTGACTTTCTTTAAAGCAATAAAAACCCTGTAAATATTAAGTTTCTCACGTTCCAAAAAAGCTACCTGCATATGAATATTCACTGATTTTGCAATTTATCAACTGTAATCTTAAATGCACATCCCCTGATTTTATCTCCATCAGTTTTATTTAAATTTAAATCACTGATTTAGGTGTCAATACTCATTTATATATGTAATAAAATGTCTGTAAAGGGAATGTGGGCTGGAAAAAGTTGAACCATTTGGTCTTGAGTGTTATTGAATTATCATAGAATGTTAAATTGAAATATCTGCAGATAAGCTGCAGATAAATTGAAAATTGAAATATGTGCAGAAAAACTTCGTGTATTCCAATTTCATTTTTCACTTAGTGAGATAACACATAAATGATTTTATGTATGGATAAATCAGTTTTTTCATAAGGCTGGAGGAATTCTATTTTTTAGTCAAACGGTAATTAGTTGTAGCTTTAAAAAAATCTACTTATTTTAGGGATTAAAAGGAAAGTTGGAAATTATTCTGTCTTGATAGACTTGATATGATAACAATGGGAAAAATATCTTATTGAAATTCTCAGTCAAAAACCACAAAAAGATAGCTTCCCCCCCCCCCAGTGTAATCCTTGAACAATTCTGGAAGATATTTATTTATTTTCAAAATTTGTAACAATTTTTATCACTTGAATAGAAAGCTATTATTCACAGACCTTGAGTGAGTGATATTTTGTATTTGTTAAAAATTGCAATAAAAATAATTAAGTTAATATGGTAAATTATTCAATACCTAATGTATCTTAGATTTATAAATACCAATTTATGTGTGGATTATATTTTACAGAGTAGCAAAATATTTTGTTCATTTGACAAGTTTAAATTCTTGCTAAAATCATAATGTTAGTTCCATGAAATGAAAACAACCTTGTTCTTGGTAAACATGGTAGCAAAGTGAAGTGATGGTACTGCAAATCCAGAGTTACTATAAAAACGAATTTTAGAAAATTCAACTTCTTGCTTTATGAACTTTTGACTAAAAAATTATTTTTGAAGTCATCCAGTGGATTGGCTTCTGAATTGTTCAGTTTCTGATATGTGTTTAAAACGGTAAAGTTAAAATGCTATCAAGTCATTTCAGGAGGTAGAATGTGATTAAGAACTAATGGTATTGAAGGAAGAAGTCCAAGCTGCACTGAAGGCATTGGTGAAAAGCCAAGCTCCAGAAATTGAAAGAATATCACTTGAGATGTTTTAACAAATGGATGCAGTGCTGGAGGTACTCACTTGTCTACACCAAGAAATTTGGAAGATAGCTACCTGGTGAACTGACTGGAAGAGATCCATATTTGTGGCCATACTAACTAACAGAATGCAGGAATTATTGAACAATATCTTAATATCACACACAAGTATAATTCTGCTGAAGATCATTCAAAAGCAGTTGCAGCAGTACATTGACAGGGAAGTGCCAGGAGTCCAAGCCTGATTCAGGAGAGGATATGGAATGAGAGATATAATTGGTGATGTCAGATGAATCTTGGCTGAGAGCAGAGAGTACCAGAAAGATGTTTACCTGTGTTTTATTGACTATGCAAAGGTATTTGACTGTGTGGATCATAACAAGTTATGGATAACATTTGCAAAGAATGGAATTCCAGAACACTTAATTGTGCTCATGCAGAACCTGTACATAGACCAAGAGGCAGTCATTCGAACAGAACAAGGGGATACTGCATGGTTTAAAATCAGGAAAGGTGCATATCAGGGTTGTATCTTTTCACCATACTTATTCTATCTGTATGCTGAGCAAATAATCCAAGAAGCTGGACTATTTGAAGAAGAATGCAGAATCAGGTTTGGAGGAAGACTCATTAACAATCTGCAATATGAAAATAACACAACTTTGCTTGCTGAAAGTGAAGAGGACTTGAAGCACTTACTGAAGAAGATCAAAGACCATAGCCTTCAGTATGGAGTACACCTCAACGTAAAGAAAACAAAAATCCTTACAACTGGGCCAGTAAGCAACATCATGATAAATGAAGAAAAGATTGAAGTTGTCAAGGATTTCATTTTACTTGGATGCACAATCAACAGCCATGGAAATAGCAGTCAAAAATTCAAATGACACATGGCATTGGGTAAATCTGCTGCAAAAGACCTCTTTAAAGTATTGAAAAGCAAAGATGTCACTTTGAGGACTAAGGTGCGCCTGACCCAAGCCATGGTATTTTCAATCTCCTCATATGCATGCAAAAGCTGGACAATGAATAAGGAAGACTGAAGAAGAATTGATGCCTTTGAATTATGTGTTGGCGAAGAATATTGGATGTACCGTGGACTGCCAGAAGAACGAATCAGTGTGTTTTGGAAGAAGTACAGCCAGAGTGCTCCTTGGAAACAAGGATAGCGAGACTTCGTCTCATATACTTTAGACATGTTATTGGAAGGGATCAATCCCTGGAGAAGGACATCATGCCTGGTAAAGTAGAGGGTCAGCAAAAAAGAGGAAGACTCTCAATGAGATGGATTGAAACAATGGCTGCAATGGGCTGAAACATTCTAACAATTGTGAGGATGGCATAGGATGGGGCAGTGTTTCCTTATGTTGTATATAGGGTGACTATGAGTTGGAACCAACTGGATGGCACCTAACAACAACAATTCAAGCCATTAGGATAAAAATTTCACAAAAGCATTTTTATTCCTAAACATTAAAAAGTCTAATATATTTAGGACCATTGTTTACAGTTTTCCTCTTTGACTGAATTTATAAGATGTTCATGATTACAAATGTACATGTACAAACATACCTAACATGTTTAGATATTTCAGTTAACTGTTAATGTGTCACTATTAGATTTAATGCAAACTGAAAGCAAAAAAAAGTAAAAACCTTATATTGTGACAAGGGAATAGTATAGTTAAAAAAATTTTTAAAAATCACAGATTTTTCTTTGTACATTCATGGGATAATCAGAACATTAACATTTGAGAACATATAATCTCACCTAAAACCAGTATGTAGCTATGAAAACTAAAATTTTAATGTGTAAGATATTAGGGAAAAGTTTTGAAATTCTAGTATGATTCCTAAAATTTTTTTAAAAATCAGTTTTATGGTTATTTTTTTAAAAGAAGGATGAAACTAAATGAGAGAAAAGCTAGTATGAAATAAAGTTAAAATTGTAGACTCTGTTCAGAAATTTTATGTTTAAATTTCGATTGTACACGTTAATCGAAGTTAATTGGTTGCCAGTAGTGCCAGAGCAGCCTTTAAAAAGAAATGAGAATATTTGAAATACTCTATTCATGTTTTCTCTCCAATAGATGCTCTTCCTATTCCCATTGCCAACTCCTAGTGACCCTATAGGACAGAATAGAACTGTCCCATAGGGTTTCCAAGGAGCAGCTGATGGATTTGAACTGTCTAGCAAATGTTTAACCACTGTACCACCAGGGCTCTGCACAAGTAATTTTTTTTTTTTTTTTTAGTAACACAGAAATTGCTGAGAAAAATAAGCCTGTGTCATTGAGAAAAATATAAGCTTAGCAGGTTTGAATGTAGTCCAAATCACAAAGGTTCGATTTGGTTTTTACATGCACTCTGTAGATCTGTGAAAGCAGAGTGTAGTGTCTGAGATGGCAGCTGTGGGATCAGATTGTCATGGGGCAATCCTTGCTGACCCACTCATTAAGACCAGAGAGAACATTTTATATATACCTGCAATTTCAACTGGTCAGGTTGAAAGAATCGCTTGGACTGCTTTTTTAAAAATATAGATTCTTGGACCAACACAAATCTACTGGCTAGAATACCCAGTGGAGAGGCCTGGCAATCTGTATTTTCCCCAAGCAGCTCAGATGATCAGGCCTGTTTGGGAGTTCTGATGTTCTTACTGTCTCATCTGGCAGAGCAGCTAAGCTCAAGGGAAGCCTTCAGTTACCATCCCATTTCCATTCTTGCACATGCTTATTGAATACCTTGTATGTAGCGTATACATTAATGGGCATTGGAATTACAGCGATAACACATGGGTCCTACCTAGTTAACAATCTAGAGTTCTTTGTACTCCTTTGGTACCACTTATTTCAATCTTTCAAAGCTCTTGCCTTTAATTAGAGGGTAGATGCACATTGACATATCACCCTAAAGTTGCAGCCCTACATGAGTAAGTCTCAGGCCACAGTCAGAGCATACAATAGTACATTGTTTGTACTCTTCAGAAAGTGGTTTATTTGTGAGGATGCCATGGCATATTTAAGACCAAAAAACCAAAACCAAACCTGTTGAGTCAATTCCAACTCATAGTGACCCTGTAAGACAGGGTATAACTGCCCCATACTTCTTATTTCTGGTTTTCTTCAGTTCTTTGTCCTTAAATTTTCTTTAGTTCCTTGAACATTTTTAACACCAAACCCAAATCAAACCTGTTGGCGTCATGTTGATTCTGACTTGTGGCGACCCTATAGGGACAGAATAGAACTGCCCCATGGAGTTTCCAAGGAGCGCCTGGTGGATTTGAACTGCTGACCTTTTGGTTAGCAGCTGTAGCACTTAACCACTATGCCAACAGGGTTTCCATATTGAAGACAGTGGATTTAAAATCTTTAATAGCTCCAGTGGCTGAACTTGCTCAGGGATCATTTTGATCTCTTAATTTTCTTCCCTCTGAGTGGGACATTCTTTCTGTTTTTTTTTTTTGGTATGTTTTATGATTATTTTGTTGTTGTTAAAAACAAGACATTTACATATTATAGGGTGGTAAGTCTGGAAATCAGATTTTCCCCCCTCCCTAGGGTATGCTGATCTTAATTTTTGAAGTTTTAGCTTGTGGTCAGTCAGCATTTTGACTGAGATTTCCTAGAATGCTGGAAGCTTAAAAAACAAACATACATACAAACCTCACATCTCTCAGTGTTTGCAGATTGACTGTTCTGCGGAAATCCATTAACACTTAGTCGGGTCATTTAAAGTTCTGTTAGCCTTCACTTTCTCCTTTCACTGAGCCTATAGAGCAGTTTATGGTGAAAGCGTAAGGTCTCTCAAGTATTTCCCGAACATTTGTCCTGTCCTGGGCATGTGTATGGCTTTCTAAATTCCTCGATATACATGAAATATTGTGAATGCTGTAGAAATTTCCCAAAGAAGCTCTCTCCTCAGTTTATCCTCCCACTCTTTAGGTGGTCTGTTATATGCCTCAACTTTAATCTTTTGTCCCAGGTGGCTGCAAGTTGTTCTGTCACCATATGGTATTTTCAAGCAATGCCTACCACTTTTCTGCCCAGAGTAGGTTCTAAATTAGGTGAAACAGAGAGGAACACCTTGCATCAGTCCATCAGGTGACCTCTGGAAAGGTTAGAACAGAACAACACAATACTTTGTGAATGAGGTTGTCTTAGGCTAGGTTCAAACCAGTAAAACATATAGATGTATATATGTCTCAAGGAAATGGCTCATGGAGTTGTAGAGGCTGGAACGTCCCAAGTCTGTGGATCAGGATCGAGGCTTCTCCTGATTCACATAGCCACAGGGGCTGGCAAACCCAAGATCAGCAGGTTGGAGAGCAGGGCTCTTGCTCATAGCCTGTGAAGATCGAGGATTCCCAGGACTGGCAGGCAAGACCACAGGTAAACTGCTAGTTCAAGTCCCGAGAACTAGAGGCCAGAGGAACAGAAGCCAGCTGCAGGATCCAGTGCGTGCAAAAACTGGAAACTCCGCCTATATTCAGACGCAGGCTACACATACAAGGAAAATCTCTTTCAACTGACTGCGTACTCACAGCAGATCCCATCATGGGAGTGATCACATATCAAATCTCAACAGGAAAGTGATCACACCATTATATGACTGCCAAAACACTGAAAATCATAGCCCAGCCAAGTTGACACACAATCTTAACTATCACAGAGGTCCACTCTCCTGCCTCCAGAATCATGCATCAAGGGTTCCACACTGGGATCTTGCGCTGCTGTTTTCAAAGCTGCTACTGAGCTGGGAGGGGCTAAGGAAAGGGCAACCAAACATGCCACAAGACTTTCCTACCATTTTTATATTGCTTTTTTCTTGAATCAGAATTTGTTTGGTTAATGTAACCTCTTATTGTTTTCTAAAGTTACAAAAAAGTTCGTTCTGAAAGTGTATTTTTTTAAAAAAAAAAATGTTTCTGTGAAGGGATGAGAGTTCACAGCTGCCTACTCCAGCATTTTGCTGACATCACTCCTGATTTCTATACATTTTTAGCAGACTTTGAGTCTAGGAAATTCATCTCTATAAAATTTGCGTGTTGTATGTAATGTCTGTTGTTGACCAGCAGCTAGCCTTGGCTTGTTAAATTTGTTTTGTAGGCTAAACTTGCCATTTAGGCCCTTAGATTAGCTGTCTATGCTTTAAGTTTGTTTACTATTTGAGATGGATGAATAATTTTAACACAAATTTAACATAAGCCTTCTCATCCTTCCCTCTGTTTTGTTACAGAAACGCTTGAAACTCTCATCAGACAAGCAGAAAATTACACTAGTATACTTTTTTGCAACACCTACAGGAACATGGCCTTAGAAGCTGCTGCTTCAGTTCAGGAGTTCTTCACCGATGTAGGCCTCTTTTTATTCGGTGCAGATGTTAATCCTGAAGAATTTGTGAACAGATTCTTTGACAGTCTTTTCCCTCTGGTTTACAACCATCTGATTAACCCTGGCGTGACTGGCAGTTCCGTGGAGTATTCAGAATGCATCCGTATGGCCCGCCAGGACATTAGCCCATTTGGTAACATTCCCAAAAGAGTAATGGGGCAGATGGGAAGGTCACTGCTGCCCAGCCGCACATTCCTGCAGGCACTCAATCTAGGCATTGAAGTCATCAATACCACAGACCATCTGCAGTTCTCCAAAGAGTGCAGCCGAGCCCTTCTGAAAATGCAGTACTGCCCTCACTGCCAGGGCCTGACTCTCAGTAAGCCTTGTATGGGGTACTGCCTCAATGTCATGAGAGGCTGCTTGGCGCACATGGCAGAGCTTAATCCACACTGGCATGCATACATCCGGTCATTGGAAGAGCTATCAGACGCGATGCACGGAACGTATGACATTGAACACGTGCTCCTGAACTTCCACTTGCTTGTCAGTGATGCTGTAATGCATGCTCACCTCAACGGGCAGAAATTGTCTGAACAGGTAAGCAGC
The DNA here is from genome assembly GCF_030014295.1 of Loxodonta africana. NCBI lineage: Eukaryota > Metazoa > Chordata > Mammalia > Proboscidea > Elephantidae > Loxodonta > Loxodonta africana. Next base: position 14,130,530 of record NC_087358.1, on the reverse strand, counting down.
GACTCTGTGTTTCTTTTGTAATTAGTTAGAATTTGCAATTTAAAGGTGTATGTGTGATGCGTGTGTGTGCAAACTTACTGATGACCAGTTCCATGAAAGACAGTTTGTTAGTTTAAATATATTATGTACATTAAAATTATGGCAAGTTTAACAAGTTTATACTTTAGTAGGAAAAAGTGTGGATTATTATATTTGATACAATTGTTTTTAAATCTTACATCAAAATTTTGATTAGCTAAAATGCCACTTTCTCCCCTAAGGTGAAGCCTTCTTAGTCATCTAGTGCTGCCATAACAGAAATACCACAAGTGGATGCCTTTAACAAAGAGAAATTTATTCTCTCACAGTCTAGTAGGTTGCAAGTCCAAATTCAGGGCATCGGCTCCAGGGGAAGGCTTTCTCTCTCTCTCTGCTCTGGGGGAGGGTCCTTGTCCTCAATCTTCCCCTGGTCTAGGAGTTTCTCATACGTAGGGACCCCGTGTCCAAAGGACACGCTCTGTTCCTGGTGTTGCTTTCTTGGTGGTATGAGGTCCCCAACTCTCTGCTTGCTTCTCTTTCCTTTTATATCTTAAGAGATAAAAGGCGGTGCAGACCACACCCCAGGGAAACTCCCTTTACATAGGATCAGGGAGGTGACCTGGATAAGGGTGGTGTTACAATCTCACCCTAATCCTCTTAACATAAAATTACAATCACAAAATGGAAGACAACCACACAATACTGGGAATCATGGCCTAACCAAGTTGATACATACCTTTTTTGGGGGACATAATTCAATCCATGACATTCTACCCTTTAGCCCCCCCCAGAATCATATCCTTTCAACATGCAAAACATATTCTCCTCATCATATATCTTAGCAAAAGTCTTAACTCCAAGCCCAAAATCCAAAAATTCCTCTTCGTCTGTGAAATCTAGAATACAAGTTATCTGCTTCCAGTGGTACAGTGGTGGAACAGGCACAAGCTAGACATTTCCATTACAAATGCGAGAAACTAAAGGGAAAGAAGGCATAACAGGCACTAAGCAAGTCAGCAGAACAAATTCGTTAGTCCTCAAAGCTTTGAAAATAATTCTCTGTTCTCTGATACAATTTACACAATGGTCCTGCCCTTTAGACTCTAGGTATTGGCCATACTCTCCAAATTCTGAGTGGAGGTCCCTGGCCCTTGGCTTCAACTCTGCCTTCCAGGCCCACTGGGATGGCAACTCTGCTCCCTCAGCTTTAGACACACAATTCTCTTCAGCCATCTGAATGGTAACTCCACCCTTAGAAACACCGGAGGCCATGGCTCCACCCTTTGAAACCCCTGAGGTCATGGCCATACATTTTGAGACTGAAGCAGCTCAGCTTCTTGTGTTCCTTGTGTCTTCAACTTCTGTTTCTTGGTTTTCCGGCCTCTTGGCTTATGCCCACATCTTCCCTGCTGGGGCAAGTGTTCCAAAGCTCTGTAGCTCTACCGATAAGTGCTTAGGGGCACCCGACTCTTCCAGGAAGCCTCCTGTGCACAGGCACTCAGCTCTCTCGCCTGTGGGTCAGCTCCAGTGCCATCTTGCACTGGTCTTTTGGTTCTGCTACTGTCAGTTCTCTGTGGCTGCCGCTTCTCTGCTGCTGCAGATTCTCGGCTGCTCTGGTCCACGCTGGTGTCACTGCTTTATCTATTCACAGTTTCAAAACTGCTTCCACATTTTAGGTATTTGTTAGAGCAGCACCCCACTCTCTTAGTACCAAATTCTGCCTTAGTCATCTAGTGCTGCTGTAACAGAAATACCACAAGAGAAATTTATTCTCTCACCGTCTACTAGGTTACAAGTCCAAATTCAGGGTGTTGGCTCCAGGGGAAGGCTTTTTCTCTCTGTCGACTCTGGAGGAAGGTCCTTGTCCTCAATCTTCCCAGGGTCGGGGAGCTTCTCAAGCATAGGGACCCTGGGTCCAAAGGACGTACTCTGCTCCCGGCACTGCTTTCTTGCTGGTATGAGGTCCTCCTCTCTCTCTGATCCCTTCTCTCTTTTATATCTCTAGAGATTGCCCAAGACACAATCCAATCCTGTAGGTGGAGTCCTGCCTCACTAACACAACTGCCACCAGCCCTCCCTCATTAACATCATAGAGGCAGGTTTTACGTCATATAGGAAAATCACACAATACAGGGAATCATGGCCCAGTCCAACTGATACACAAATTTTGGGGGGACATAATTTAATCCATGGCACTTCTAATAGGGGTTAATTTGGTGTGGTGGAAAGAGCCCAGGTTTTAAAAAAGTAGGACAGGCAAGTTTCTGGATCTGCAATCTGTCAACAATTAGCTGCATGAAAGTAAGCAAGTCGCTTAGCTTCTTTAAGCCTCAGTTTCTTTGTTGATAAAAAGGGAATCCAAAAAAAAAAACCAAACCCAGTGCAGTCGAGTCAATTCCGACTCATAGCAACCCTATGTTTGTTATTAGGTGCTGTTGAATTGGCTCCAACTCATAGCGGCCCTATGAACAACAGAAGGAAACACTGCCCGGTCCCCCACCATCCTTACAATCGTTGTTATGCTTGAGCCCATTGTTGCAGCCACTGTGTCAATCCACCTCCTTGAGGGTCTTCCTCTTTTCCGCTGAACTTGTACTTTGCCAAGCATGATGTCCTTCTCCAGAGACTGATCCCTCCTGACAACATGTCTAAAGTATGTAAGATGCAGTCTCACCATTCTTGCTTCTAAGGAGCATTCTGGTTGTACTTCTTCCAAGACAGATTTGTTCGTTCTTCTGGTAGTCCATGGTATATTCAACATAGCTTTGCCAACACCACAATTCGAAGGCATCAATTCTTCTTAGATCTTCCTTATTCATTGTCCAGCTTTCATATGCATATGATGCAATTAAAAATACCATGGCTTGGGTCAGGCACACCTTAGTCTTCAGGGTGACATCTTTGCTCTTCAACACTTTAAAGAGGTCCTTTGCAGCAGATTTACCCAGTGCAATGCATCTTTTGATTTCTTGACTGCTGCTTCCATGGTTGTTGATGGTGGATCCAAGTAAAATGAAATCCTTGGCAACTTCAATCTTTTCTCCATTTATCATGATGCTGCTCATTGGTCCAGTTGTGAGGATTTTTGTTTTCTTTATGTTGAGGTGCAATCCATACTGTAGGCTGTGGTCTTTGATGTTCATTAATAAGCAACCCTATAGAGTGTTCTTTTCTGTGAAGATAGGAAATATGTACGCAAACTACCTAGTATGATGCCTGGTTGTCAAAAAATGGGTAGTTATTGTTAGAATTTCAAAGGCATTCAGCTTTAAAATAGAAAATGCTGTTATGTATCCAGTAAATAAAGACCTGATAGCTGGGCTTTCAGAAGTGCTCCTTCAGAGGCTCTCCAGAATCCGTCACAGTGATGGTGTCGTGATTTCTGAAAATGTGATGCATACAGTGTCATGGTGGTCGATTCCAAGAATACTTTAAGAAGTTTTTGAAACAGAGTCTTAACGTCAGAGAATGTGAGAGTTTTCTATTTCTCTCACCTTCTGTAAAGAGCTATTTCCTTTCATGTTTACTGGCCCCCTTAGTAATAGTTCTCATATCCTTACAGTGAAGCTGTACATGCTGCTGATATTCATCCTACATTTTTCTCCTGAAATAGAATTATACTCCTCTCTATTTTCAAAGCATTAGCAGAAGCTACTGATTCCCTGATTTGATAAACATTATTCTCATCAGTTCCTTTAATTAATTTCTGATAGAAATTGAATCTGAAAATTTTATATATAACCACCTCTTCGCCTTCATTTCCTAACTTCCAGGGTCCTTTTGGGGCCCATGTGTGTCTATAAGGTACCTTTATGCAAATTAATAGTGGCACCACGATATCACTTGGGATTTCAGCCCTCACTCATGTCCACTCCTTTGAGCTGGGCATCCTTATACAATGAATAAGCTTCCCAACCATATGCAGTAGTCCATGTCTTTTTGCCCTCTCTCTTCCCTTTATAAAAATCAGACATGGGCCAGAACTTCTAGAAAGGATGTACAGTAAAACCTGCCAAAGCCAAAACCGGTGTAAGGTGGAAACCTGTCAGAGAAGGAAAACTCAAATATTTTGCACTAAAAGGAGAGATGGAAAAGTGGTGAGACTGCACCCTGTCACAGGCAGAAAACTTGTGAGACCTGGAAAAACAAGGCAGTGCCGTGGAGTTCTGGCTTTCACAGGTCTCGCTGTAAAGAGTTCTCCTAAAATGAAGTGCAAAAAACTTTGAAGATTTCGAGTGTTTCATAGTTATGAGGAAGAATCATTTATATCCAGAAAATGAAATGCCAATGTTACGATATCAAATATCTCCAAAAGGGAAAATAAAACCAAAAAAACCAAACCTGTTGCCATCGAGATGAATTCTGACTCATAGTGACCCCATAGGATTTCCAAGGCTACAAATCTTTAGGGAAGCAGATTGACACATCTTTCTCCCACGGAGCAGCTGGTGGCTTTGAACTGCTGACCTCTGGGTTAGCAGCCCAGTGCTTAACCACTGCGCCCCCCAGGGCTCCTTAAAGGAAGAATAGGCACAAAAATTCTGAGACCAAGTCCAGACTTGATTATTAATATGAGGCATGCCATTTAATGTTTCAGGGCCAGAGCTTTCCTATCTATCATCTGTCTCCCAATCAATTGATCGATCAATAGATGGATCCACTCATCCACCCATCCATCCTCCCTTTTTATCATGTGTTTTGGAGACCTGGAGTGTCTTCTTTTTTTTTATATATTCTTAAAATATATCACATAGAAATTGTCCATTTTTCTTATTTCAAATACAGACATGGTTTCAAATCCTGGCAATCCACTCAAACACTTTGAGTCTTTTTTGTCCTTTGTAAACAGGAAGCAAGTAATAGTTTCAATAGAGTAATGTTAGTAAGACTCTGACATTGTTATGCATTTGGTGCCTGATATCTTGGCTCTTCACTAGCCTAAGATCAGCCCTATGAGGCCTTGGTCAAACAGGTGAAGGTTAGTAGTTTGCAGAATTTCCTGGTGGCATAGTGGTTAAGAGTTTAACTGCTAACCATAAAGGTTGGCAGTTCGAATCCACCAGGCTCTCCTAGGAAACCCTATGGGGCAGTTCTCTGTCCTATAGGGTTGCTGAGTCGGAGCCGACTTGACGGCAACGGGTTTGGTTTTTGGTTTCATGTTTTATAAATAAGTGAGTTTTATACAAAATCTTCATCATATGAAACTCCTAGGTGAATTTTCAAGGAGCACTATTTTTATGCAAGTAGTCTGATTTCATGTAATAAATAGTCTTACGACTATCTTGAGAAACATAATTTATTTCTAATAAAGTGTTGATTCTTTTCTAAATAAAACAACTGAGATTCTCTTTTTTACTTATGGGGACAGAAGAAGAAGAAACTGGCTTTAAATTTCTTGAAAATTGACTCATTAATATTTATTTATGCCAACTTCAAAGAGATTTATAAGCTGTTTATCAAGCTTTGATAACCAGTTCACACATTGGTGAATTTAGCAAATTCAAAATAAATTACTAGAGAGCCAGAAAATAATGACTTTCTCACATTCCCAAAGCAATCTCTAAGATCTAGTACTTCCAAGTCTAGTCCTCAGTAAATACATATTTCCCTTTAAGAAATCCACAGAGGTACCTGATGCATCATATTTCTGTTGGATGAATCTCAACTGGAAAAAAACAAACTCCCTCTTTGATTTCCTGAGAAAATCGTAAGTACTTTATATTTGGTAAACTTTTAAAGAAGCAAAATTTAATTTATAAGAGAGTGTTTTTTAAAATTCTGTAATTATTCCAAATTTAATTGGTATAAAATTTAATAAAACAGAAGCAGAGAGCCAATGTTAATGGATTGAACCATGCCCCTCCCCGCAAGAGACAGGTTAATAGCCTAGCTTCTGTATCTGTGGTTGTGACCCTGTTTGGAAATAGCATTTTTTCATCATTATGTTAATGAAGTCATACCAGAGTAGGGTGAGTCCTAATCCCTCCTGAGTAAAAAACCCAAAACTCACTGCTGTTGAGTTGATTCTGACTCATACTCTACTGGACAGAGTAGAACTGCCCCATGGGGTTTCCAAGGCTGTAAATCTTTAGGGACACAGACTGCCACATCTTTATCCTGCAGAGTGGCTGATGAGTTGGAACTGTCAGCGTTTTGGTTAGCAGCCCAGCACTTTAACCGCTGTACCACCAGGACTCCACCCCTTCTGAGTGGTGTCTTAAAAATGGGAAAACAGACACAGACATACACACAGGGGGAAGACACCTTGTGAGGATCTGTTTTCAACCAAGGAACACTTGCCCCAGCTACAGAAGCTAAAGGAGACCAGGAAGGACATTCCCCTAGAGCCTTCAAAGAGAAGCACTTTACATAGAGAAAGATATTTTACTCTCCAATTATGTTTTGTTTGATTTTTTAAAATTTTAATTTTATAATTTTTACTTGAAATAAAGGTAACAATATTTGGTCTCATTATTAAACGTTTGTTGCAGAATAACTCCACTCATTGCACTGATTTATGTTGTCCTTGATCTAATGTAACCAATATTCTATTGTTATCTAAAAAAGATATCATCATACCAAGCTTCTGTTAAAGATGACTGAAAAATCTGGAGATGGATGATGTTAATAGTTGAACAGCATGGTAAACATAACTAATGCCACTGAATTGTATACATGAAATGTGTTGAAATGACAAATGCCTTGTTACATATATATTTACCACAATAAGCAAAGACTAAATAAATTAGCTCTATCAGCATTTATTGACCACCTATTTTAAATGAAGCACACTGCTGGTTCAGAAAATACAGAAATGAGATAGAATTATTTTATTTAAAGAACTCATTTTCTTGTAAAGAGAGAAAATATGCAGGGACAAGTACATTATATGCAGTTATCACTGCATATATGCCTAGAAGAGAGCGGGAACACGTTCATGCTCACGGCAATTTTCATTGTTCGAAAGTTCCTGCAACAACCTCAGTTGAGTGTCAACTCTGTGCCAGGCTCTGTTCTACCTGTTGAAAGTTTAGCATTTAGCAAAACAGACAAAAATTCCTGCCCTCATAGAGCTTTCCTTCTGAAAGCGAAGGTGAAATTAATCATAAAAATAAATGTCTTATAGAGTCTATTGTTGTTGGTTTCAGGTGCTATCGAGTCGATTCTGACTCGTAGAGACCCCATGTGACAGGGTAGAACTGCCCTATAGAGTTTCTTAGGCTGTAATCTTTATAGGAGCACATCGTGAGGTCTTTCTCCTATGGAACCGCTGGGTGGGCTGGAACCTCTGACCTTTTGGTTAGCAGTTGAGCGCTTAACCGTCGTGCCACCAGGGCTTCTTATAGAGTTTATTAGAATGTGATAAATGCTATGGAGACAAATAAAGCAGTAGTGGGATTGGGAGATACTGTGTGTGCACAGATTTGTATATGGGTGATAAGAATAGCCACACTGAGAATGTTAGATTTGAGCAACCTTTGAAAGAGATAAGGAAGTAAATCATGCAGTTATCTGGGGGATCGATATTCTAGACTAAAACAGCAGCCAGTACAAAGGCTCAGAGGCTAGTGACACAGCTGGGATATTTGAGGAAAACTAAGGAGACCAATGTGACTGGAGGTAAGGGAACAAGTTATGAGATGAGGTCTGAGAGGGAATGGTGAGACCCAGTATGGTTTTCAGGTCATTGTAAGGATTTCAGCTTTACCTTTGTGTAGTATAGAGATTCACTGGGAAATTTTAACAAAAGTGACATTGTTTATCATATATTTTATCACATCTACTCTGACTGCTTGTTGAAAATAGATTGTATGGGCTAAAGGTAGAAGTAGGGAGATAGGTTAGGAAACTATTGAAACAGTATGGTAGCAGTGCAGGTGGTGAGAGGTGATCATATTCTGGATTTATTTTAGAGGCACACCAAAGGAATTCCTGAAGGATTGGGTGGGGGGCATGAAAAAAAAAAAAAAGAGGAGTTAAGTAAATAAATATTTAGAAAGATGAGGTTGCCCTTAACTGAGGTGAGGGAATCTGTGAGTGGCCTAGGTGTTGGGAAAGATCAGCTGCTCAGTTCTGAACATGCTAAAGATAAGACGCTGTCTTAACTTGGGTTTTCTAGAGAAGCAAACCCAGTGATATATGTGTGTGTGTGTATTCCTTATCACTTAACCATTGCACCACCAGCGCTCCTTATAGAGACTGTTAAAAAAAAAAAAAAAAAACAAATCCACTGCAATCCAGTCGATTCTGACTCATGGCAAACCTGGGTGGTGTAGTGGTTAAGCGCTACGGCTGCTAACCAAAATGTCGGCAGTTCGAATCTGCCAGGTGCCTCTTGGAAACTCTACGGGGCAGTTCTACTCTGTCGTATAGGATCGCTATGAGTCGATAAAGCCTATTAGGTGATAAATGCACACCTTAAGGAACTCCTCTTGCAACTGACTGATTACATTACATTAGATTATAGTAAGGAAAGTGATCGCATTACATTGCATTAGATTACTTTATGGAACAGCAACTTGTCTAGTATTTGTCCAAATCACTGGAAACCAGAGCATACCAAGTTGATACATGAAATTAACCATCACAGGTGCCTATTAGATATCAAGTGGATATATTGAGTCCAGAGTTTAGGTAAGAGGTTCAGGCTAGAGATGTAGATTTGGGAATCATGAGCATACTAATGATACGTAAACCATGAGAATGGTCATGAGAGGCAATCAAGGGAGAAAATGTAAAGAGAGAAGGGAGCAAAATGACTGGGTCTTGGATACCAACACTAAGAGGCAGGGGAGAAGAAGAGAAACCAGCAAAGGAAAATGAGAAAGAGGGTCTGGAGAGGGGGAAAAATCCTTGGAAAATGTGGTAGCCTGAAGTGAGGAAAGTATTTCAAGGAGTAGGAAGTATCATTTCAAATGCTGCTGATAAATCAAATCAAGACTAAGAAATGATCTTTGGATTTAGCAATGATCTTTTGGACTTCATTGCCAGTCCTGATCTTTCTGAAAATTCTTTTCAGTTCTCTTTGTTGTTATTTACCACTGTAACTCAACCGTTCATCAAGATCAGTAGATGTGAGGAGGCCAGGGAATATGTGACCTTTTCAGATTGCAGGTGGCTCATTCTTAGCCTTGTATAAGGGTCAGTCTTACTCCCAGATAAGCATAAGTGATGATGTTTCCTAGGAAATATAAAAGAAGTATATGGAAGAAACATAAAATTACTCTATAGGACTTGCCTTGCATTTTCTATTAAATAACTTAAGCATCATACTATATGGCCATAGTATCCTGGTTTACTCTAAGTTAATCACTGCAAAAATGAGGAAACTGAGTCACACACCTTTCTTTTATGGGTACAACATATTGATTTGCAAATAAGGCCTATCAAGTGTCCAGATTCCTGTGTATTTCAAATAAGGCCTATCAAATGTCCTGATTCCTGTGTATTTCAAAGGAGCTGAATCTAGTTATTCAGTTTTCCTCCCCCCACACCCCAAAATCTGGTCAATCTATCTTACAGAAATAGGCAGCACCTTGTGAAAAATAACAATTCGCCAGTGAAAATAATAATAACATGATATCCTGAGGTAGAGATTTAGAATTCAAGCTCTCCAAGATGAAAGTGTCATCTCAAGATCCACGTTGAAATAATTGTAATGATTCTTATAATTTTTATGCCAGAAGGTGAAATTTGTTGCAAGGTGGAATTTGTAAAGTTACAGAAGATTGGCTGTTAAAGGCGCAGAATAATTCCTCTTTACATAGAGACTAATGGGTAGCAATTCTGTGGCCCAAGGTTTTAATCAGGTGAAGATGTCAACAGTCAACAAAACAAAGTTATTGTTGCAATCCTTCCTGCTAGGGTCTATTTGCTGTTCATTATTCATCAAACTTTCATTCCCTGGATGTGCCAACTTCTTAGATGCTCCAAAGCCTGACCACCTGAATTCAGAAACATTATCCATGACAAATCTACAGCATTCTCCAGAGGAAAGATCCAAGGCAAATTGTAGCTTTTTTGACTACAAACATCGATTCTTTTTCTGAAACCAGGCTGGTAGATTTGGCATTTCATCCCCACATTCTGACTCTGCTATAAGAAAAGATCTTTTATTTCAAAATATAAATTAGTGATTTGCAAATCTGGCCAATGATCAGTCAACCTTTAAAAATTACAATTTATAAGCCCAGCAGCTGAGAGTCAGTCTCTAAGATGGGTCCCCAAAAAACCAAACCCAGTGCCGTCAAGTCAATTCTGACTCATAGCGACGCTATAGGGCAAGGTAGAACTGCTCCATTGAGTTTCCAAGGAGCACCTGGGAGATTCGAACTGCCAACCCTTTGGTTGGCAGCCGTAGCACTTAACCACTACGCCACCAGGGTTTCCTAAGATGGGTCCAGATGATTTTAAATCATATCTGAGAACCACTGACTTGAATTGCTTCCCTGTATCCTCAAGAAATATGCATTCATGTAAGTTATTTGGGATGGCGGGGCAGGATGGTTTGCATGTAAATATAGAGCAAATGTAAATTGTGTAGAGGCAGAAAAAGGTGGAGAACTATTTTTCATTAAAGAAGGACTGAAACATTGAACATATCAGATATACATACTCAAAAGAAAGTACAAAATGCATCCCAAAGTAAAATTAACTTTTTTGGATTATCTGTTATGTTAGATTATCAACAAGACCATTGCATTAGCCCAGAGTGTAGAAGACTATACTTGAAAACAACATTTCATCTGTTGAGTAACAACCCAGCAGCATCTGGTTGACTGTGTCTCCAAGGGACCAAAGAAAGACTAAGGAACCAGTGATCAGGACATATGGTTTATTAGGAGAACTTATGTACAAGATGGTCCAGGGCAGTGGCTGGGCCAAAGTAGCGCTCCACTACCACCTAGCAGGGGATACAATCTTATATACCGTTCCAGCTGGGGCTAAGCCTTATTGTTTTTCCTCCCAAGTCCTTGGGCAGCCAGCATTCCTGGGGACTTCATGTCCAGGCCCAGATGTTTTTCTCCTTGTGGCTAAGACATTCCTCAGCCTTGGCTATCGGCCCAGTCATGCAACTCCTGGCCTTGTACCTTAGCCTGAGTCCATCCCAAGTTCATCCCCAGTGTGCTTCGGGGAAGAGCAAAGCTGACTCCATTAGGAGAGAATGCATATAGCTGAATAGCGTTACCCTACACACCAGTTCTCATTTCCAGATGATCCTGTATTACAGAATACAATAAGGAAAGATATATTCAGAATGAACAAATGAGAACTATCACCAAAATGTAAATCTGAAAAGTGGATTTTGGCTGCATATCACCTACAAAGATTTGACAGACCACCCTCAGACTTAGGCCAAGATTCAATACTTTTATACCAAAGGAATAGACCATGAGGGAGCCCTTCTCCCTAAATCCATGCTTAGACAAAGGCCAAAGCACAGTCAGCAGGGACAAAATAGAAACAAGAAAATACTTCCAGAAACGGCTAGTTACAAACAGGAGCAAACCTGGACTCTTTACTCACCATTTTAATACTGCTGCCAACTATAACAGATTAAAATCTGTACACATGATGAAGTGGAAAAAAGTCCCCAAAAGCAACAGTTTCATCAAATGAACTTACTGAGAATTACTACAGTTAACAATACGACCATAAAAACAATGGCAATCAGGGATTTGGCACCACATTTACAAAATAAAGCTTGCAGTGTTAATACACTTTAGATGTCTCCCAACAGGAAAGGCCATGAAAGATGGAAAACAAGGGGCAGCTTTTACAAAACTCCCTGTGACTGAGACAAGCACATAAGAATCAAAGTGGTCGATGTAGTAGATACCTGGCAGCAAAGTCGTTCATTCTGTTTGGAATCTAGCAATTTGCATTTCTAATTAGCATCTGCTCTGGGAGAGTCTCTACTCAAGAAGCTGGCTTTATCATATTATATCAGTATTTATCTAGTAATTTGGTAATCAGCATAAACCAGGTTAATCTTTCACCATAAGCTTGAAAAAAAGAAAAAGAGAACTGGAACTTTATTGCAGAACACTCAGTGTAATTTCCATCTAGAAACCATAATGGTACTTTGAGCAGAAGAGTAACATAAATTTCATCCAAAAAAGCTAAAATTGTAGCTCAAGAACCGGAAAGAACCGTAAATAATTATGGATATATTATATTCTGACCATAAAAAAAAATACCAAGTGTTAAAAACAAAGAATTCCTACTAAGAAGGTTATTTCAAGATGACCTGGTCACATCATGTGCATAGTTAGCATTTTTTGTGTTTTAATAAAGGTTAGAACTGCCCCGTAGGGTTTCCCAGGAGCAGCTGGTACATTCAAACTGCCGACCCTTTGATTAGTAGCCGTAGCTCTTAGCCACTGTGCCACCAGGGCTCCAAAGATTCTTTTGCAAACAAATAAAATTTAGTAAGGTTATTTTTCTCTTGATGGGAAAAAACAAACAAAAAAAAAGACTTCTAAAATGAACTACTCATGGTTTGTTAAGAAGGAAAAAAAAAAGGTAAGTTACATATTGAAGTTCTGGATTGCAGCACCTCAACTTCACATTTGAGATTATGAAACCCAAGTGTTGGCTGGATGATTGAATCACACTTTACAGTTGTCCCAGTTCCAATGTCTGACTTTTATCATCTCCTATCAATGGAAAGTTCCCTAGTACAGAAGATTGTGCTAAAGAATGCCAAGATTCTTCATGCTGCTGCCATTCCATGGTCCCATTCTCGCTTGTAGCTATCCCATAAGACTGCAAAAGAAGTCTGGTCGCGACAGTCCACACCGTAATAACTTTTACTAACGTTCATACTCTTCAATAAAGTCTACTCCACATTCCCTTAACTTGTGTTTAATGATGACATCTGTAACAACATCAAAAATTAACTACACATTCTTGATATCTGTGTGTAAAAATGGTGTGGAGGCTGTGTCTGACCTCCTCCAACCCCACAGGAAGGGAGGAGAACCAAGATCAATAGTGCAAGGCTGACTCCCAGGAGGTGGAGGCCAGACAAGCCTTCTCTTTCTGCGAGCTCTACCAATTCTGACACCAGCTGTCCCTCCCACAGCAATGGCCACACAGAATTCATAGACCATAATCACAATTACAGGGTTTATTAGCAAAGCAACAGTTATAATTCAGGCTTGAGAACACTCAGGATACAGTTCTTCTATCAGGATAGCCTCTCCCCAGCTGTGCTTGCTGGCATGCCTCTCCTTGGGCCTCAGGCACTGTCCAAAGACACTCAGCTTTCTCTCTCTGTGGGCTGGGAAGCCCACTGCACCATCTCCTGCTGCCAGGTCTCTGCTGCTGAGTCTCTCCTTCCTTAGTGGTGGTGGACTCCTCCTCCTTGCTCTGGAATTGGCTCTCCTTTAAGGCAAAATTGACCAGTCCCCATGGTACGCCACAACTACCCTATCACACAATCACCTGGGCGGGAGTTACAAGCCCATCACCTGAAAAGCCACTCGCAAAAGTAATTAATCTCACCGCACTGTGGGACAGGTGAAGTGGGTGTAGATCTCTTTGGTATCTTCTGTTCAAATCTTCAAACTATCAGTGAATGTAAGCAACTGCCTCTTCATATTTATTGGAACCTGTGTATTCTGGATAACAGATGGTTAATGGACTCCTCAGTTTTTCCTCAAAAAGGTCTTTCTTGTTGAGGAAGAGAATAATTGAACTGGCTGTAAACCATCTGTTGTTACAAATGCTGTCAGTTTCATGCTTTCATGCCTTCAGTTCATCTCTTCAACCTCAGGCACAGCAAGGTCATAATCATTGAGGGCCACACAGAAGATAATTGCTGTCACTCTCCCAAAACAGTGAATCCACTTTTTTTCATTCCTATCTTTGGCCATCTACTTCAAACATCTTGAAGTATAGGTCTTCGAAGGTGAAATGCATTTCCACAATGCCTGTGGTCTTCACTCTTGTCCAAAGGACATCTTGTTGAGTTGGGATATAGTTGGTTGGGGATGGTCTGTCCAAATCATTTAGGTAATATGAACCAGAATTATTGAGTTGATAGTCCTTGGAGCTACTGAAGGAAGCTTGCTTCCCCATCTTGCCAAAACTGTATAATCACTCCTGCAAGATCTGGAGCCATGACTCCTTCGACACTGCCAAGTAAAACAAATAACTGCTCTGGCAGCTTCCCCAAAGTTAATCCTGAGTGGTCCATGGCTCTGCTGATTGCGCTGCAGGACTGTATAGTATTGCTGTAGACCACTGCTTTATATTGTTTACATTCTTCTTCTGAATGGTCCCTCTCCTGAATGATTTTCATCTGTTTCACGATGGGCTTTTACTAGATTCTCCAGCAGCTTTAGTTTTGCCACTTTTCCCTTGTCCTCCAGCAATTTACTGTCAATCATCTTGCACCGTTCCACCCCTGCCTTGTCTTCAGCCCACGGGTGCTGCAGGAGAGGGGACTGGATCCAGGCTCAGTCACACACCTTGTCATTGCGGGTCCAGCAGCTGGGACAGTGTCTACTGCTGGGCTGCGTCCCTCTCCATCCCCAGTTTTCCTCTTGTCTTTTAAAACCTTAAAGAACTATAAGGACAAATGAACCACGTTCTCTGCAATCATGGAGCCCAAATACAGGACAAAAACATTGGTCTATATGGCAATAGATGACATGTGCCTGATGTATGTCTTCCTGGAGCCTTATGAGGAAATGCAGACTTGTTTTAAAAAAAAAAAAAAAAACCCAAAATGATAAATTATGGGCAAGATGGGCCGGTTGAGGCAGAATTTCCAATAACTACATTTATGATGCTGGAGAATGAAACAATATGCACATTATTGATAAACACAACTCATATTCTGATCATTAATTCAAAATGGGACCCAGAAGCTGGATAAGCTTTTTGGCTTTTTATTAATCAAATTTTATATTGGTAAAGAATATTATAACTGAAGAGTGTTTGTTATATGAAAATAAACCATGAATTTCAGCCATTACCACTCAAGAAACTTCTCATGTGATACTCATACCACAGAAGAACCAATATACCATATTTCTCGATTATTTTATTTAATGAAAACAAGAATACTTTAATTGAATTACCTACAATTAAATGCAATTCAATAATTTATAGTATCCAAATTATATAATCTATAATTCTAAAGCATTATACTAACAGTTATAACCATTCAAAATTCCCATGAGCTATTGAATAGAATAAATCAATTAAAAAAAATAGAATAAGATTAAATGGGACAAAATAAAATATTTTGATTGAGAAAGACAAAAGATTTTGCTGTTGTTCTACATATTATAAATAGATTCAGTGGAAGGTGGATTAGCTCAGAAGGGGATCCATTAGTGTTTCTGGATTATGAGGACAGAAGAGGGAATCTAGTGGTTGATGTTGACGTATTTCCTGTTGCCGGTAGAGAGTAGAGCTGGGTGAGCCTGGGAAGATTCTTGGCTGAGAGGATTCTTGGGAAGCTTCCTCCATACTTTCTAGAACTGTGGGGGAGCACGGGGTGTCTTTTTGTCAGGAACTTCTTCCTGGGAGCCTTGTTCAGCCTCTGACCTGGGACGACCAGAGGACAGCGTGAAGTACCAGAGCTTGGGCCTGCTGCTCTGCTCTCAGGTGGGAGGGTTGAAGGAGAGAAAGCTGTACAGCTCCAAGCAAAACTCTGTCTCAGTGTAGTGGAGGTCTCGGTGACTTGGGCTGGAGTTGAACAGACTGGAGGGACGCTGGGAGTTGACAACTGATTGACACTGGGCACTGGGTGCTTTGTGCCTGCACCATCTCAGCCTGATGCTCCTCCTTTCTCAGGGATCTGGTCGTCCAGAGGATTCCTGGTTGTGCTCCTGGGCCTCAGACAAATGCCACATTTGGAATGTGAGGGATAGAAGGCTATATTTCAGAAATTTTACACCCCTCCTCAGCCAATTTTTTGTGACATATATGCATTTGTTTCCCTTAATTTGTCCAGGTTTCTCTCTCAGCTGATAGAGCTCTTGTCCCAATATCATGTTCTCTTCTCTCCTGGGCATCAATAAGGCTTTGAAAATACTGAGTTCTAGATTTTTTTGTAAATAATTTCTGCTTTACTTTCACAAGTGTGCAGGTCTTTACAGGCATGGACAATGATTTCTCCTCTATCTCTCTGGGGTATATTATATCAAAATTGCATATTGGATAAAAATGTGTGTGTGTGTGTGTGTTTCTCCTCATTCCACTTCAAGAAGGACTTTCTGCTTCTCCCTCTCTAAATGGGCATTTTCTGATTGGAGGGCAGTTTTCTTGGTTTGGAATGTTTTGACATAGTTTTTAAATGTAGATATTATTTTAGCCTCTTCAATTAATTTCTTTTGCAGCTGTTTTCTTTTTCTTTGAGAGTTCATAAATCACTGTTTAATGTAGTGAAAGAAATCAACACTCTTGAATTCATGGTCTAAGAAGCCTCCATTCCTTGATGTCTTTGATACATCCAATTCCACATTCCATTATCTATATTGACTTCCATGAACAGCAGCCCAGTCACTTATTTTAGGAAATGATCCCCTGGGGCATTAATCTGACTCTCTTTATTATTAAGCATTTTCTCTGTAGGTAGTTGTTGTAAATTGAACTGTGTCCCCCCAAAATATGTGTTGTAGCTCCTAACCCTATAAAAAAACTATAATCCCATTTGGAAATGGGTTTTCTTTGTTATGTTAATGAGGTAGTATTAGTGTAGGGTATGTCTTTATTCAATCTTTTTTGAGAGATAAAAGGACCAGATTAAGAAAGCCGAGATGGGGGAAGATAGATGCCCCACCACATGAAGATCACCAAGGAATCAAGTAACAAGGACCTTCCGCCAGAGCAGAAAAAGAGAGCAAGCCCTCCACTAAAGATGGTGCCCTGGATTGGGAATTCTGGCCTCCTAACCAGTGAGAGGAAACCCTGGCGGCATCGTGGTTAAGAGCTATGGCTGCTAATCAAATGGTCGGCAGTTCGAATCCACCAGGCGCTCCTTGGAAACTCTGTGGGGCAGTTCTACTCTGTCTTATAGGATCGCTATGAGTTGGAGTGGACTTCACAGCAATGGGTTTTTTTTTAAACAGTGAGAAAACAAGTTTCTGTTCTTTAAAGCTACCCACTGGTGGTATTTCTGTTATAGCAGCAGTAGGTAACTAAGATAGCAGTTTAGAGTTTTCTGAGATTTATTCTCTCTATAATAATTTGCCTCCTCTTTCCTTCCATTTTGAGGTTTTTGTGAGAGCATATTTGTGAATGTTGAATCTATGAATTTTGAACTTTTCCCACAAAATATCTGTTAGTGCTGTCTGTAACTGCTCCCCTTCCTCTGGTGTGTTCTCAACAATTTTTTGGTTATAGCTACTTAATGTTCAATTTACTTTGGTATGTCTTCTAAGGACTTAGTCTTGCTTGTAATGTCACGCATCAGCTGTACTTTTTGTAAGTAGGTAGATGGTTTTTCTTTTCATGCTTTTTTTTTAATAAGCATCTATTATAAGGTCAAGTGTTGTAGCTTCCAGTTCTTTATTCATGGATCCCATGTTTCCTATTTCTGATAGATTGTTCTTGAATTTGGCTTCTAGGTGGTTTAAGGTCTCTAAATTCTCTTTCAATGTGATGAAAATTCTCAAAAACTTGATGTCTTTCATCAAGGAGATCTGGCATCCCAGTGGCCAGTTTTTTATGTCTCCTAGCATATTGTTGTTAGGAGCCGTCGAGTTGGTTTCAACTCATAGCAACCCTATGTACGACAGAACAAAAGTGGCCTGGTTCTACGCCATCCTCGCAGTCGTTGCTATGTCTGAGCCCATCATTATAGCCACTGTGTCAATCCATCTTGTGGAGGGTCTTCCTCTTTTTCTCTGACCCTCTACTTTACCAAGCATGAAATCCTTCTCCGGGGACTGATCCATCCTAATAACATGTCCAAAGTATGAGAGATGAAGTGTTGCCATCCTCGCTTCTAAGAAGCATTCTGGCTGTACTTCTTCCAAGACAGATTTGTTCATTCTTCTGGCAGTCCACAGTATACTTAATATTCTTTGGCAACACCATAATTCAAAGGCATCAATTCTTCTTCGGTATTTCTTATTCATTGTCCAGCTTTCACGTGCATATAAAAACTGAAAATACCACGGCTTGGATCAGGGACACCTTAGACCTCAAAGTAACATCTTTGCTTCTTAACACTTTAAAGAGATCTTTTGCAGCAGATTTGCCCAATGCAATACGTAGTTTGATTTCTTTTTTCTTTTTCTTTGTGAATATATTTCTTTTTTTATTGTACTTTAGATGAAGGTTTGTAGAGCAAACTAGCTTCTCATTAAGCAATTAATACACATTGTTTTATGACATTGGTTGCCAACTCCATGATATGTCAACACTCTCCACTTCGTGATCTTAGGTTTTCCTGTCCCCTCCTACTTTCTCGTCTTACCCCTGGGCTGCTGTGTCTTTTTAGTATCATTTTGTTTTATGGGCCTGTCTAATGTTTGGCTGAAGGGTGAACCCCTGGAGTGACTTCATTACTGAGCTAAAAGGGTGTCCAGGGGCCATATTCTTGGGGTTCCTCCAGTCTCTGTCAGATCAGTAAGCCTGGTCTTTTTTTTTTGTGAGTTAGAATTTTCTTCTACATTTTTCTCTAGCTCTGTCTGGGACCCTCTATTGTGATCCCTGTCAGAGTAGTTGGTGGTGGTAGTCGGACACCATCTAGTTGTATGGGACTCAGTTTGGTGGAGGCTGTGATACTTATGGTCCATTAATCCTTTGGACTAATCTTTCTTCTGTGTCTTTGGTTTTCTTCATTCTCCCTTGCTCCAGACAGGGTGAGACCAGTGGAGTATCTTCAGTAGCCACTCAAAAGCTTTTAAGAGCCCAGACACTACTTACAAAAGTAGGATGTAGATCATTTTCTTTACAGACTACGTTATGCCGGTTCAGCTAGATGTTCCCCAAGACTATGGTCCTCACAGCCCTCAGCCCAGTAATTTGGTCCCTCAGGGCATTGTTTGATTTCTTGACTGCTACTTTCATAGGCATTGATTGCATATCCAAGTAAAACGAAATCCTTGAACAATGTGAATGATTTTCTCTGTGTCTCATGGCATAGTTATGAAAATATTTAGAAATTAAGCTGTCTCTGTGATTATAAAAGTCACCATCTCCTACAGCATGCTTTGAAAATGAGGGCCTGATACATGGTCCTCTGGCGGAGCTGCCTCTCTCTGGCATAGGACCTCTAATATCAGCATCATGCAGAGCATCACAACAAGCAACAGACCACCCTTGGCTCCTGAGGGCACTCTGAGTTACCTCAGGTTGCCAGAACCCTGTTGTCAGAACAGTCAGCAGAGCCCCACAGGAGTGCGCAATCTGTCCAGAACCTCCCTGGTGCCTGGCAACCCAGGGCAGACCTCGGTGGAGGTGAGAGAAGGGACAAATAAAATCGTACCTCCTAACATCCCTACATTTGGCCCACAGAGTCAATCTAATCACATAAAGCTGAGGATATAGGCTAGTCTCTGTGGGTCACTAATTTTACTGTAAACAAAAAGGAAGCAGTAGTTGGAATTTCGACATCTTCACATACCAAATGTATCTCTTAACTGTGATTCACATTTTTCTCTGCTGTGTGCTCACACAGGGGCCACCTCGGGCAGAATGGCTGGTGACTGACATTTATCTCTTCAGCAACTGTCTTTTGTCTTTTTGATTTTATTGTGGTAATATATATCACACACATCGCCATTTTAGAGTGCACAGTCCAGCGACGTTAATTACATGCCCAATGTTGTACGACCACCACCACTATATATTTCCAATTTTTTTTCATCACTCCAAACAGAAACTCTGTACCCATTAAGCAATAACTCACCACTCTTCCCTCCCCCACCCCCTAGTAAACACTACTTTTATTTCTATGCATTTCCCTATTCTAGATATTTCGTATAAGTGCGATTATAGAATATGGGTTCTTTTGCATCTGAATTATTTCATGTACCATAATGTTTTCAAAGTTTGCTCATGTTTTAGCATGTGTGAGAACTTGATTCCTTTTTACAGTTGATTAATATTCCATTGTATGTATATATCACATTTTGTTTATCCATCATGTATTAAAATACTTTTGGGTAGCACCACCTTTTGGCTATTGTGAATAATATGAATAATAATGCTACAATGAAGATTGATGTATGTACAGGTATCTGTTTGAGCCTCTGCTTTCATTTCTTTTGGATATATACCTAAGACTGGGATTTCTGGGTCATCTGATAATTCTATGTCTAGATTTTTGAGGAACCGCTGAATAGTGTTCTATAGAGGCTGTACATTTCCAACAGCAATGAAGGAGGGTTCTGGTTGCTCCACATCCTTGACAACATCTTTTTTTTTTTTTTTTTAATATATATAAAAGAGCAATCCTAGTGGGTTTTAAGTGGTACTTATCGTTTTGATTTGCATTTTCCTGATGACCATGACGTTGAACATCATTTCACATGCTTCTTGGGCATGTGTGTATCTGTGTGAAATGTTTATTCAAGTCCTTTGCTCATTTTTTAATTGGACTATTTGACCTTTGTTGTTTTGTTGTAGGAATGGTTTATGTATTCAAATATTAAAACGTAAATAGGTATATGATGTTTTCTTCCATTCTGTACACTGTTTTTACTCTCTTGATAATGTCCTTTGATACATGCAATTAAAAAAAACTTATACAGTACACGTATGTATTTTTTCTTTTGTTATTTTCACTTTTGGTGATATATTTAAGAATCTATCATCAAAATAAGGTTCTGAAATTTGGCCTATGTTTTCTCCTAAAAGTGTTACAGCCTTAGATCTTATATTGAAGTCATTGATCCATTGCGAGTTATTTTTAGTATATGAAGTGAGGTAAAATCCTCTAGTTCCATTCCTTTGCATCTGTAATCCAGTTGTTCTGGCACCATTTTCTGAAGAGGCTATTTTTACCCCCTTGCACACACTTGACACCCTTGCTGGAAATAGATTATTAGGCCTATTTCTGGTTTCTCAATTCAATCCGTTGTTCTATATTTCTACCCTTATACTAGTATCATGCTGCGTAGGAAGAACTTACTTCTGCCATTTTGATGTTTTCTGTGTGTCTAATGTATTTTTTGTCTCTTAATTCCTCCAGTACTGACTAGTTTTGTGTTTAGTCGACTTTTTGTAATAAACCCGTTTTGGTTCCTGTTTCACATCTTTTTTGTATATATTTTAGGTATTTTCTTTGTGGTTACGTTGGAATTATACTTGATATCCTAGATTTATATGAATCGACTTTGAATGGATACCACTTACATTCACAAAAAGATGTAAATATGGCCCAGAAAGCCTATTCCAATGTCTATATCCAAAAAATTTAATATGTCCACAAAAAAAGTTATACATGGACATTCATGTATATTATTCCTAATTGCCAAAAAGTAGAGACAACCAAAATGTCCATCAACTGATGATTGGACAAATAAAAATGTTACATGTATACAATGAAATATTATTCATTAATAAAAAGTAAGGATGTACTAGTATATGCTACCATGTAGTTGAACCTTGAAAACAATACGCTGAGTGAATGAAGCTAGTCACAAAAGATCACATGATTCTGTTTACCTGTATTGTCCAGAACGGGCAAATCCATTGAGACAGAAACTAAATTAATAGCCTTCAGGACAAGGCAGGTGGGAAGGGTGGGAGAAATGGGGAGTTACTGCTAGAGGTATGAGTTTTTTTTTGGGGGGGGGTGTGATAAAAATATTCTAAAATTAGATAGTTGTGATGATTGTACAACTTTCTTAATATACTAAAAATCTACTGAATTGTATACTTCAAAAGCAGTGAAATTTGTGCTATGTGAATTTATATTAATAACGCTGTGAAAAAATGTTGCAACATATAATTTTGATAATTCACTCAGGCAAATGGAAAACCAGTGTATTCCTATGAAAAATTTCTGTTTATAGGCGTGCTCTTTTTGCTGTATATTCTTTACTGAGAGTTTGGGAGCCCTAAGGAACAATACATCATTTCATTTGTAATCCCCAATAATACACTAAAAATGTTTTCATAAACATTTTATCTTTACTAGTACAAGGTCCTTCAGGGAAAAAAAAATTTCCAATGTCTTAAAGGTTTTATTTTCCCTACAAATGGTAAACTTTCAACCTTGAAAAAACATCTTTTCTCATTCCAGTAGTTTTTGGGTCAGGTAAAAATGAATAGCTGGATAATCTTATTCAATTATTCTCTCATTTAAATATTCAACTAATTATCCTTTGAATGCTGGCAACATATCAGGTACTGAGAGACATTGGGAATGTACCAACTGGGCTTGCAGCTGCCCTGATGTAACCACAATAGAATAGACATACATAGGCATATATTTATATCTCTGTCTATTGTCCTCGAGTTGATTCTCACTCATAATGACCCTATAGCACAGAGCAGAGCTGACCCTTAGGGTTTCCAAGGCTGTAAATCTTTACAGAAGCAGACTGCAACATCTTTCTCCTCTGGAGTGGCTGGTGAATTTGAATAGCAGTCTTTTT
Organism: Loxodonta africana; assembly: GCF_030014295.1. Lineage (NCBI taxonomy): Eukaryota > Metazoa > Chordata > Mammalia > Proboscidea > Elephantidae > Loxodonta > Loxodonta africana. The sequence goes on along the minus strand of NC_087358.1, from coordinate 14,107,938 downwards.
GGTTAGAAGCCAAGTGCTCAACCACTGGGCTGTATATATACATATTAGTTTGAGTATGTATATGTGTATATATACATCTTACAATAGACTATCTGTCTGTCTACTCATCTAACTAACCTCTCCATAACAGCATTATTAGCTCTAGTTTATTGTCCACACAGAAACCGGAATAACCATTTCACAAAATACAGCTCAGATTATGCTTAAAATCATTCGATGGCTTCCTATTGATCTTGGAATAAAATTAAAAGCCTTTATAGTGGTTTATCATGCTTTGCACAATCTGACCTTTCCTATCACTTTATCCTACTTTCGCAGTTCCCTTAGTAATTCTTAACTTTTGCCATGATGGAAATCTTTGTTTCCTTTAGCGTACAATCCTCTATCTTGACCCTTGACCTTATAGTCTTCTGAATAAAAGAGCCTCTACTCCTGTCCACCCCCCCAACACCTTTGTCTAGCTAACAGTACTTCCTTACCTTAACCCACTGCCTTCTCCGTCCCATAGAGTTTCCAAGGAGCATCTGGCGGATTTGAACTGCCGACCTGTCGGTTAGCAGCCGTAGCACTTAACCACTACGCCACCAGGGTTTCCTTGTCTTACATACTACTAACTCAGGGAAGGAAGCGTTCCCTGACCTCACAGAAAAGAGTAGGTAATTCTGTAATATGTATCGGTAACACCATAATTTTTCTTTTACAGCAATTTCCAATTTGCATACCTGCCTTGGTGGCGCAGTGGGTAAGAGCTCCACTGCTAACCAAAACGTCAGCAGTTTGAATCCACCAGCCACTCCTTGGAAACCCTATGGGGCAGGTCTACCCTGCCCTATAGGGCTGCTGTGAGTTGAAATCAACTCCACTGCAATGGGGTGGTTTTTTTTATTTTTTTATTTTTAGTGAGTTACTTATTTGTTTATATGAGATTGCAAATGCTAGAAGGGCAGAGACTGTTGTGCTCACCACTCTACCCCTCAAGTGTAAGACTTGATTGGCATATATAATACTTCCTCAATGAACTCCAGTTGATCAACAGAGTAAATCTACCCCTTTTCAAGTATTCCAGTTGTGTATTGGAATTGTCTCCAAATTGATCTTTCTGTTTCGACTTTTGCCTTTTTTGTGTCTAAGAAAACAAATCCCAAGTCCTTAGCGTGGCATAGAAGATCCACCATGATGTAATACCACCCCTTCTCATTCATCAATCTCATTCCACATCTCCTGACCTACTCTCTCTTGCATTCATGTTTCAGACATATTAAGTGCATGTAGTACTTCTCCTACTCCACTCACCCCATGTTGTATTGAATATTCTCCTACTATGTCCACCTCACCAATAAAAATGCAAGAGAAGTCACTGGGTCTTTTTCATCTCTTTATACCCAGTGCCTTTTAGAGTATCTGGCATTGTGAACCGAAATGACCTCCAAACTTGACGGCAGAAACTTCTTGATTTAATGCATTGGATTAGATTTAATTTTAGACATTTAAAATTTTTCATTAAATCTTAAATTACTAACATTTCTCATCTCCCGCGAGAGCACAGCAAGACAATTATGATAATCTACGAGTCTTTTAATGAATGCACAAAATACTTCCATTTAAGCTTTTATGCAGATAACTGCTCTGGCATTATTAATATTATAACTGCATTTATCTAAGGCCCAGTCAAAAATTCCGTTTATCAAAGTAGGTTATTGGAAATAAGGTCAAGAGAAAAATAATGACATTAAAAACAAATCTTGTGAGAGGTACATGCAATCTACTAAATAGTTCAGGGAGTGGTCCTACAACACGCCTTCTGCCTTCTAGATCTCAGGCTAGTCTTGCAAACATCAAGCAGTTGGCCTTCTCCATTTCACATACTAGTCATAGCTGCCCAGAGGACCGAAGCAGAACTGAGACTGAACTGCCAAACTGGACATCTTCACATTTTTGAGACTTAAGTCTGGTTTACAGAATCCCAAGGTTCACCCAAGAAGTTTTCAAACCTGCTTTCTGCAGCTCACTGGCATTCTTTTAGATGTGTTCTTGGAAAAAAGTATTGCATGACCTTAAGTTTGGGAAAAAAACTACAAATAATATTCATCTCCTAGACAGCATTGGTTATCTTCATGCAAGTCAACAGCTGTAATAAATTCTGCTATTAAAAATATCCATTAACTGTATTAAATAGAGCTTTCCCAAAACATATATAACCAAGAAACCTATACATATTTTACCTGAACACCTTACAGATTTTGGCTAAAAACCCTTTGGGAAATGCTGTTCACAGGTATGTTTGATGATTTTCTGAAGTGGTAATCTTAATAAAATAAAAAAAAAATTTATTAAGTGGCCAGGCTTTATTTGGGATTTAGGCCACAAGTAATTAGTTTTGGAAGATGCAGGACATAATGCAGACTAATATCTGATAAGGTAGCTTCAGGGTTAGAGCTACACATTTGGCAGCTCCAAGACTCTTCACCTGGAACCCTACTCTTCAGGAGAAGTTCAGTTATCCTAAAATCTACCACGGACTGTGGTAACACAGTGTAGACATTGAATCCTGCGGAATAATCCATGTGTATTTGATTAAATTATATTTTTCTCAAGTGTAGGAATATGAAAATAGAAGACTAAACACTCTCTTGACCTTCTGAAAGTGATCTGTTCTCATAGACAGAAGAGGGTAAATATATCTGAAACAATATCTTTGTCTAGATGTCATTCTTCTAGCTTTATACTAACCATTTTTATTTAATTATTTGCTTATATGAACTGAAATTTACAGTATTAACGAGGACCATCAGGATGAATCCTCTAGTTCAGAACATACACCAAAAACATTGTAAAATTGCTAGTTTCAAAAGAGATATTATTTGGATAGATTGATGTCCCTAATTAACTTGGATGAAGTTATGAACATCTCATAAACGTTTAAAAAATTCAAAATATATAATGATTAGAATGTGATGATTTTCATCATTTGTTGATCCACTAATCTATACAATTAAAATGCACGTCACAACAATCACTGTTCTGTAACAGGCTGTCCTTGTTCAGAGGTTGGAAACCACCAACGGCTCCTCGGGAGAAAGATGTGGCAGTCTGCTTCCACAAAGATTTACACCCATGGAAACCCTATGGGATTGCTATGTGTTGGAATCGACTCCACGGGTTGGGCTGGGTTGTTTCCACAATGGGAAATATAAAAGTTGCAGTGCTTTGACCCAGCCCAGAAGATAATGCATAGAACCATTCCACCCCATAGTCCGGCCTCCTCTGGCTTTGCTGTTGACTTTCCACACACTAACAATCAACTGACTAGCCTTAGAACAAAGGGATATAAGGTAGTATATAAGGGAGGTAAGTCTTATTCTGTTCAGAAACAGCAAAGTACACTCCTAATCTGAACTTTAGCAGTGTTCTTAGAAATGTTACCTTAGGTGAAAAAAAGAGACCAAATGAAAATTAAGGGATAGACAAATGCAAATAAAAATAAAACACTTGTATTCATTTTAATCTACAAGCAACAAGATTTTATACTTCATGTAATTATTTTCATATTTATGAAAAACTTGAAATAAGTAAGAGAAACATTCCCCCTTTTAAAAAATATTTTTTTAATGCCTCGAGGGTCAGACATGGCCACCTGATGATACTTAAAAGTGATATTCTTTTCATTTTTTCCTATTCACCATTTTTCACAATTCCTAGTATAAAAGTAATGTAGTCAACAGTAATGTCTTTTCTCCCTTCCTTAACCCTGATAATCTCTATCTCTGTTTTTAGTTTCTGGGAATTAAAAAGTGGTTTATTCTCAGTTTACAGTCTATTGTCATGTCAGCCTTGTGGAAATTGATTTCTTAGTTTCAATTACCACCTATCTATACGTATCCAAGACAATCTCTGAGCACCAGACCTATATATCCCGTTTTCTAGTTGATGTATTCTCTCAACATGTTGCAAAGGCTCCTCAAAACCTACAAGTCATGATCTTGTCTCCCAAACCTGGTTATTCTTTGCTACATTCCAGCTTAGTACATCCACCCAGTTGTCTAACTCAGGAATCAAGGACCATACTTGACACCTCTTTTACCTCCCTCTATATTTTCAGTCCAGAGTCCTATTGATTTTACAACTTAATTATGTCAATATATTTGAGTCTCTTCTTTCTATCCCAGTCATCACCTCTTGTTTGGATAAATGTAGGCAGATGTGTCCTGATTAGTATTACCCCAGTCAATCGGCTTCTTCCCACCCCATACCCTCTGTGGGGTCACCAGAATAACATTTGCAAAACTCAGTTACTACCTCATTTTCTCAGGGTTTAAAATATTCAATGGTAGCCTTGAAAGATCTCTGTAATATGACCGATAAGACCGTAGGTCTGACTCCCACACATCTCTCAGTCCTGTTCTCTCACCAATAACTCCCCTTCCTCCCCAGCTATCCTAGAATTCTTTTGCAGATTTTGACCCAATAGTCTAATTCTTGGAGCTCAATTGTATTTGATTCTATTGTATCAAAATAATAGCACTAGTAGTATTCAAAGATATAAGTACAAAGATGTTTATATTTGCTGCAATGTTGTAATCACCACCCTGGAAACAAGTAAATATACACGGGGGAATGTTGGATAAATTAGGAGATAGCCACACCATGAGTGATTACTTAGGCATCACATAGATAATAAATTCAAGCTCTATCAATTGATGTGAAAGGGTTCTCATGTGGTACTATGGGATTGACAGCGTGAAATTAGTAGAGGAACATATGTTGTTGTTGTTGTTGTTGTTGTTAGGTGCTGTCAAGTCCATTCTGACTCATAGCCACCCCATGCACAACAGAATGAAACACCGCCCAGTCCTGCGCCTTCCTCGCAATCATTGTTATGATTGAGCTCATTGTTGCAGCCACTGTGTCAGTCCACCTCATTGAGGGTCTTCCTCTTTTCCACTGACCCTATACTTTGCCAAGCATGATGTCCCTCTCCAGGTACTGATTCCTCCTGATGACATGTCCAAAGTATGTAAGACGCAGTCTCGCCATCCTTGCTTCTAAGGAACATCCTGGTTGTACTTCTTCCAAGACAGATTTGTTCATTCTTTTGGTAGTCCATGGTATATTCAATATTCTTCATCAGGAACATATAATATGATCTTACTTTTGTAAATCATTTAATTTTTAAATAGACTTTCTGTTTATAAATGTGTATGTATGTATATGTGTAAATGTGAACAGTATGTGGGTACATGGATGTGGAGAAAAGTAGAAATGGATACGTAATGGTTTGCTGTACTTCATTACCAGGGAAGGAGGAGATGTCATTAGAGGCAATAGGTAGAGTGGGAAGTAGAGAAGCAAGCAAAATAACAGGATAAACTTACAGCATAAAAAAAACAGAACCCAGCATGTACGATTTGATTCCATTTATGAAAAATTATACGTGTGTGTATGTGAATATGTAAACACCCGCTGCTGTCAAGTTGACAGTGACTCATAGGACAGAGTAGGACTGCCCCGTAGTGTTTCCCAGGAGCAGCTGGTGGATTCCAACTGCCAACCTTTTAGTCAGCAGCCGAACTCTTAACCACTGCCCGCCACCAGGGCTCCATACATAAATAAACTAGAACACATGAAACTTGTGTTTAGTGTCTATCTATCTACTTTGTGGTATGGCCATGAGATGACATTTCAGTGAGAAAAGAAAGTTTTGCAGAAGCATATATGGTGCAATTCTAATTTAGTAAAAATAGGACAAAATAAAATGCATGTGTATGGGTGTATCTGCTTGTAAATATTTATAAAGTGAGGAGAATGTTGTGGAAGGTTATGTCTCAGCACATTTACTTTCCCCTCTCTGAAGTACATACCATTAGGAGTTGCTTATGTTTTCTTTTAGACATTTAAAAGTGAATTTATATGCATAAGTGAATGTAACAGTGGAAATGTTTAGTATTTTTATTTCAATATTATAAATACCTTACCTATCATTAAATTTTTTTTTATTCAAAATGCATCTTAATGATACTTTGCTTTTAACTGTTACACAGTATTCCAAAATACAATATACTGTATTATGTAGTCACTAAATTGCTGCTGTCAGATGGATCTTGGCTGAAAGCAGAAAAAATCAGAAGGGTGTTTACCTGTGTTTTACTCACCATGCAAAGGCATTCAACTGTGTGGATCATAACAAATTATGGATTACATTACGAAGAATGGGATTCTAGAATACTTAATTGTGCTCATGAGGAACCTGTATATAGACCAAGAGGCAGTTGTTCAAACAGAACAAGGGGATACCTCATGGTTTAAAATCAGGAATGGTGTGCGTCAGTGTTGTATCCTTTCACCATACTTATTCAATCGGTATGCTGAGCAAATAATTTGAGAAGCTGGACTATATGAAGAAGAATGGGGCATCAAGATTGGAGGAAGACTCATTAACAGCCTGCAATATCTAGATGACACAACCTTGCTTGCTGAAAGTGAAGGAGACTTGAAGCACTTACTGTTTAAGATCAAAGACCATAGCCTTTAGTATGAATTACACCTCAACATAAAGAAAACAAAAATCCTCGCAACTGGACCAATAAGCAACATCATGATGAATGGAGAAAGACTGATGTCAAGGATTTCATTTTATTTAGATCCACAATCAACGTCCAATGGAAGCAGCAGTCAAGAAATCAAACACCACACTGCATTGGGCAAATCTGTGGCAAAAGACCTCTTTAAAGTGTTCAAAAGCAAAGATGTCACTTTGAGGACTAAGGTGCACCTGACCCAAGGCATAGTGTTTTCTATAGCCTCATATACATGTGAAAGCTGGACAATGAATAAAGAAGATCGAAGAAGAATTGATGTCTTTGAATTATGGTGTTGGTGAAGAACGTTGAATATGGCATGGACTGCCAGAAGAACAAACAAATCTGTCTTGACAGAGGTACAGTCAGAATACTCCTGAGAAGGTAGGATGGCTAGGCTTCATCTCACATGCTTTGGACATGTTGTCAGGAGGGACCAGTCCCTGGAGAAGAACATCATACTTGGTAAAGTAGACAGTCAGTGAAAAAGAGGAAGACCCTCAAGGAGGTGGATTGACATAGTGACCGTAACAATGGGCTCGAGCATAAGGACAATTGTGAGCATGGCGCAGAACCAGGCAGTGTTTTGTTGTGTTGTACACTGGGTTGCTATGAGTTGAAACTGACTCAATGGCACCTAACAACAATAACAAAGAATGATGAACATTAGTTTCCAATTTTCATTACTAAAAAATGCTTTATCCTTGTACATTCCTCCTCGTTCATAACTGTAATTGTTTCTCTAGAAGAGCTAAGTTAAATAGAATTTCTGGCTGGTTGGGAGTGTCCATGTAAAACACTTAATACGAACAGCCAGTCCCCGCAGTGAATGTACTACTTTACACTCATACGAGCAATGTAACAGATCGTCTGTTTCCTCACACCTTTGCCAATGATTGATACTGTCAATATTTAAAATGGTTTTCAATTACATGGGTGAAAATTATATTTTTAATTTCACAGGTAAGTACTGAGGTTAATCAACTTTCGTCTGTTTGTTGCCACTTATATATTTTTATATGAATTATGTGTTCATACTCTTTGTCCATTGAGTTGTTTGTCTTTTTCTTAATTCTTCAATTATTCTGAATAATAAGCATTTATCTATTAAATATGTTGAAACTAGTTTCCCAGTCAGAGGATTCTAAGTACCTTTCGAACTGCAGCTTTCAGACACATGAATGTTACACGGAATATCAGTTATAGGTCAGTAAACCTAAAAAACCTAACTTACTGCTGTTGAGTTGATTCCAACTCACATTGACCCTATAGGACAGGAGAGAACTATCCCACAGGGTTTCCAAGGCTGTAATTTTTACGGAAGCAGACTGCCACATCTTTCTCCCTCAGAACAACTGTTGGGTTCAAACCACCAATATTTCGGCTAGAGATTAAGCACATTAATCACTGTGCCACCAGGGCTCCTCCTATAGATCAGTAGATACGAAAAACAAGAAAGATAAAAAAGCTTATCACATCTCAGTATGATGAGCAAGAAGACACAATGCTACATTTGGAATACTCTGTGGAAGGAGTTATTTGAGTTGTCCCTTGAATTGTCATTTGACCATTTCCAACAAATGATGTACCTGAGAAGAAAAATATTAACTTATTTAAATTAATGTGTAGTAGCTTTGTTCTGAGTGGGGGGAGGTGTTGACGGCTATTAGGAACAATTGAAAACACAAGCAAGAAAAAACACCTCCTCTGCTGTACTCCAAACTGACAGGACAAATGCTATTGGAGATGTGCAAGCCAAATGCTTGCTAGGTTGATACCCGTTGCTGTCAAGTTGATTCCATAGTGACCCAATAGGACAGAGTAGGACTGCCCCATTGAGTTTCCAAGGAGCAGCTGGCAGATTTGAACTGATGACCTTTTGGGTAGCAGCCAAGCTCTTAACCACTGTGCCACCAGGGCTCCCTATGCTTGGTTAGTAAATAACCTCAAGTTGAGAGAACAAAAGCAATTTAATTTTGCAGGGGATATTTTAAGTGAACCTTGAAAGATGATAACAGAGAAGAAGAGAAAAAAAAAAAGTACAGAGGCTGAAAAGTACAGGAGAAATCTGAAACTATGAATAACACAGCTGAAGTATAACCAAAAAAAAAAAAAAATCCATTGCTGTGGAGTCGATTCCGATTCATAGCAACCCTATAGGACAGAATAGAACTGCCCCTTAGAGTTTCTAAGAAGTGCCTGGTGGTAGCTGAAGTATAGGATGTTTAAAGAGGTGTGCTGGGAAATTTCGAGGTTCAACTGTAATATCACACGAAATGCTTTGGTTTGTACCCATTAGGAAATGGGCGGAGCCACTGAAGGTTTTGGATCAGAGAAGCAGAGTGATCAGAACTGTGCTTTCCAAAGATTAATCTGGTTGCCTGGGGAGATGGATTAGAGTGGGAGAGTCTATTGGAAAGAAAATCAGCAAGGAAGCTCTTAAATCTATCCAAGGAAGAGCTGATGAGAGCCCACTCTAGGGTGATAGAAATTCTAGTGCAGAGGAGGAGAAATGAAAACTTGAGACTTCATGACAGCAGACCAGCAGCATTTGTTTGAACTTTTTTTTTTTAATTATTGTATTTTAGATGAAGGTTTACAGAACAAACTAGTTTCTCATTAAGCAATTAGTACACATTGTTTTATGACATTGGGTAAACAACCCTATGACATGTCAGTGCTCTCCACTTGTCAACCTTAGTTCCTCTTTACCAGCTTTCCTGTTCACTTCTGCCTTCTAGTCTTTGCTCCTGGGCTGGTGTGCCCATTTAGTCTCTTTTTGTTTTATGGGCCTGTTTAATCTTTGGCTGAAGGGTGATCCTCAGGAGTGACTTCATTACTGAGCTATAAGGGTGTCTGGGGGCCATACTCTCGGGGTTTCTCCAGTCTCTGTCTGACCAGTAAGTCTGGTCTTTTTTGTGAGTTAGAATTTTGTTCTACATTTTTCTCCAGCTGTCTAGGACCCAGTATTGTGGCACCTACCAGAGCAGTCAGTGGTGGTAGCTGGGCACCATCTAGTTGTGCTATACTCAGTCTGGGGGACGCTGTGACAGTTGTGGTCATTAGTCCTTTGGACTCATATTACCCTTATGCTTTTGGTTTTCTTCATTCTCCCTTGCTCTGGACAGGGGGAGACCAGTGGAGTATCTCAGATGGCCAGTTACAGGTTTTAAGACCTCAGATGCTACTCACCAATGTAGAATGCAGAACGTATTCATTATAAACTATGCTATGCCAATTGAGCTAGATGTTCTTGGAGATCATGGTCCCCACAGCCTTCAGCCCAGTAATTTGGTCCTTCAGGGGATTTGGATGTGTCTATGGAGCTTCCGTGACCCTGCCATGGACAAGTTGTGCTGGATTCCCCAGTATTGAGTACTGACTTACACTTCACCAAAGTTACCACTTACCTGTTGTCTATTTAGTTTTTTTCCGTTTTAAACCTCTGACACCACTTTTAAAACATCTTCATACATTTTCAGCTTTGAAAAGGTGAGGGGAAATATGTATTGATTTGTTCTTTCTTTTTGTTTTTACCTAATAACCTACTTTTTAAATAGTCAAGTTTTAATTTTTAGGAAACCCTGGTGGCGTAGTGGTTAAGAGCTATGGCTGCTAACCAAAAGGCTGGCAATTCAGATCCCCTAGGCATTCCTTGGAAACCCTATGGGGCAGTTCTACTCTCTCCTATAGGGTCACTATGAGTCAGAATCGACTCGATGGCAGTGGGTTTGTTTTTTGGGGGGGTTAGATATATTGCTTAGCCTTTCAATCTACCCGGTTCTTAAACTTTATTCCCACTTTCCTTTCCTTTCCTGTAATTTCTTAGTCTCCATATTGGGTCGTAATGGTTGACTAATCTTCTTTTCCAGTGGCAGAGCCCACCAGTTTGTGGAATATTAGCCTGTCTAACTCTCAGAGGTTTAAAATGTCCCAAGGCCTGATGATCACACGAGGCAAAATTATACTTATTTTCCAAAAGCCTGTATTGAAAAATATAATTAAATTAAGCTTCCCTCAGTCAAGGCAAGTTAATGTCCACTGTTCAGAATTCTATCCCAGAGTAGGTTTCTTCTGTTTTTCTTTCCAACAGTGATTCAAAGCTTATCTAAAACCTTCCCTGGTGCCTCTTGTTCACAGTGATTTTCTTTGAACTCCTTCTTAACTCACTGCTGATAACATTCATTTGACACATACATTATACCCTATTAAGGCACTGTTTATATTGTATTGAAGTTTACATTTATTTATTTATCATTTGTGTCATAATTGGAAATCCTACCTGTATAGCCAGATTATAAATGTCTTAAACACAAGAAATTAGAGGCTTGGCAGAATGCATTATACTTCTTTTTATTGCCATTATCAATGATCATACAGTTTAAAGGGAAAATGTCCCTACATTTAGAGAATTTTACAAATCCTCATAGCTGTAGTGTGAGTGAGGTATGTCCATTTTACAAATGTCCAAAGATGGACAGAGCCAATAAGTGACTTTCTTAAGGTCAGGTAGTATACATATATTTTTTTTTTCTAAAACCTGCAATTGTCACTTGCTTTTTTTTTTTTTTGCGAGTCAGCTTTCTGCTGCCTGCCGCCAGAGGCTTGGCCAACCTCCCCAGATGCTCCAAGCTGCCTCCAGTCACTCCCAGGTCTTTAAACATGTGTGCTCTGATTTCCAGGATCAGCCCCACTTGCCTTGTTTTCCAGGTGACATCATTCACTATCAGGACTCAAAGACTACTGGATAATTCAAGATCAGTAGTCCAACCTGTGTATCCCATAATCTATCCCTATCTCAAATCTCTCCTTGCTTTCCCAAGCCTGTTACATATGCCTAGACCATCTCTGAAAATTCAATTCAAACATCTCGCATCAGGATCATCATTTTTTACCATTATAGTTCGCTTACTGCTGTATTTCTAGTCCCCAGATTATTTTATCTTATGGAAAATTTCAATGCATTTACTTTTCTCCCCCACTTTTTTTTTATGCCCTTATTCCCTCCTTACCGAAGCTAAATTCTCTGATCTGTTGTTGTTAGTTGCCCTTGATTGACTTTGACTCGTAGCGACCCCATGGGTTAGAGTAGAACTGCCTCATAGAGTTTTCGTGGACTGTAGCAGATCATCAGGTCTTTCTTTCGTGGCGCTGCTGAGTGGGTTCGAACTACCAGCCTTTCAGTTAGCAGCCAGGTTCTTCAGCGTTTGCGCCAGCAGGGCTCTTTATTCTATGATCTAGCACCTCCAATACATGTGAGCACATTTTAAATCAGCCATGGCGGAAGTAAAGGTATTCCACACTGGGGTTGTAACGGAAGGCCACTCGGGTTCTTGTCCTGTCCTATTAGCTGATTGAAATAAGACTGGCACTAATTGCAAGGGAAACAAAGTGGCAAATTTGTCTGCGCATACAAGGAGCAATGCGGGGTTTCGTAACCATAAGGCCACGTGCTCACCGTCTGAGGTGGCTGGGGAGCTTTTTGTTTCCAGTGGCGTTGAGGGTTGGGTTTGGTACCTGGAACTCTCTGCCCTTAGTCCTCTCATGCCCATATTTGGAGGTCCGGATATTAAATCATCTTCTGTTGGAAGTCCATGTGGCGGGACTCCTTGCTTCTAAAATGGAATTGGGTGAAATCATTGGCTGGGAAATATCATTCTTTCCAGTGACAATCGGGATGTGATCTCTTCAGTCAGCACATGCTTCAAGGTGTAGCTTGGGCCAGTTCAATGGATGGAGCCACTACCTGCTGCGGCTTCCTGAAAAATGTTGCTCAAAACAAGCTCCTGGTTAGCAAGACAAAGAAAAGGGGGGAGGGGGGACGGGTGTTGATTGGAGTTTTCAAGCTCACTTATTTAAAACGCATTTCTCCCTGGCACACCCACACAATGAAGAATGGTGTTTCATTTGCTTGAAACAGAAGCATCTTGTATCACATGATCAAAAATGGGGTCTCTACTACAATTAGATATAAAATCATGTGGTCGTAACTACTTCCCTAAAATAAAACAAAGTGACAAAACTGGAACTTGACCACATGCTGCCTCTAGACTCTGCCCCATAAACCTGTTTTCTCTTCTTGCAAAACTCCATGAAAACTTTGTGTATTCTCACAGTCTTTGCTTTCTTATTTCTCTTTATTTTTTGCATCCCCTCTGATCACTAGGTTTTCTGTTCCACCACTCCATTAAAACTATACTTCTCACAAGTTGTTAACAGTCTTTTACTCATAAATTACAACAGTTAATTTTCAGATCTTTGTAGCTTTTGACACATTGGATCATTTCCTCTTTCTTAAAAACAGCTTCTTCCTTAGGCTTTTGAAATAGCCCACTCTTCTAGGTTTCCTCCTACTTCTTCTGAAAGCTTCTTCTCAGGTTCACCCTCTTTCAACTTCCAATTTCCTGCCTCAGCTCTAAATGTTGAAGTGCACCAGATATTGGTCTTCAGCACCGTCCTCTGTCTGTTCTTATCCCACATGCTTTCTGTTGACTTCCACGTGTGTATATTTTGCCTGGACCTCCCACTTGAGTTTCAGATCATCTAACTAACAACCTACTGGACAACTCCTCTTGGATGAATAATAGACATGTAAAACTGAACATGTCCAAAAAAGATTTTAATTGACCTCCAATCCATTCTTTCCCTAGTCTTCTTTATCTCCCTTCATGGCACTTCCACTTGCCCAGTTGCTTTGCCAAAAAATGCTAGAAGTCATCCTTGAATCCACTGTTTCTTTCACTTATTATATTTAATCTATCTTCAAGCCCTGTTGCCTCCACCTTCAAAATACATGCCTTTTCCAGCTGCACCTCAGTTCTCATAGATCACCTTTGGTAAAGCTAGCATTATCTACTGCATGAACCATACCAAGAACCTCATAGCTAGCTTCGCTATTTCCATCTTGTCTATCAATTTCCTACCTCTTGCCTAGACTATTCTCCAGACAATGTCCATTGTGATATTTTTTTAAAACATAAAAGAGATCATGTTATTGCTATGTTCAAAATTCTCCAGTGACTCCAAAGCCCATGAAGAACACAAACTAACTCCTTGAGAGGACCTTTAGGAAATGACATCAGCTGGATAGTCTACCTCTGACCTCATCTCCCTCTACTCCCCAGTACTATGTGGCATCTTTCAACTTCAATGGCCTCTTTCCTTCTCTCCCCAGAACCTTTTTAACTGCTGTTATTTTTGCTTATGAAACTCCTTCTCAACAACATCCCATGGATTCCTCTAAATTTCATTCCTAATTCATGTATAAGTTTCTAGAGAAGTCTTTCCCTATCACCTAGTTGAAGACATTCTTCCTCATATCACCTCATCACTCTCTACCAATTTTTACTCACTTTTAAAGGAATAGCATTCAAGACTTGAAATAGTCTACGTAATATCTTATTTTTGGTTCCCCACTAGAATGTAAGCCCCTTGAGAGAAGTTGCATTGCTAGATCCCATTCTGTTATAGTAATACCTTGCCAGTCGATGTTCACCTTATTGATTGACATTGGAATTCTATAGTTAAATAAGAACTTATATTCAGATATTTGACTTTCTGCCCTGGGGGATTTCTAAACAAACAAAGAAGGAAGGAAGAGAGAAAGAAAAGGAGGGAGGGAGGATGGGAGGGAGGAAGGAAACAAGGGAGAAAGGGAGGAAAGGAAGAAGGGAAGGAAGGAGGGAGACATATTTAAAGTGCTGAAAGAAAAAAGCTGTCAACCAATAATTCTGTAACTAGCAAAACTGACTCATAGTGACCCTATAGGACAGAGTAGAGCTGCCCCATAGAGTTTCCAAGGAGCACCTAGTGGATTCAAACTGCCAACCTTTTGGTTAGCAGCCATAGCACTTAACCACTACACCACTGGGGTTTGTTTTGTTACTGGGTAGCCAAACTGAACTCCAAGAATGAGGGTGAAATTAAGACATTCCCAGATAAAAAAGCTGAGGTAGTTTGTATGACTAGATTTACCTTCTAAGATATGTTAAAGAGTGCCTTTCAGACTGAAATGAAAAGAAACTAGACAAGAAGCTAGAAAGGAAAGAAGCTATAAATGGAAAAAAGATCTTTGTTAAGGTAATATCGTGGGCAAATATAAAGGCCAGTTCTCTGGTGTTTGTGGTTTGTAACTCTGTTTTATGTCCTACATGATTTAAAATGACAAATGCATAAAAAATAAATAGAAATTTATGCTGCTGGTTACATGATGTATAATAAAAATGTAGTTCGTTAAAACAACAACATAAAGGGGGGAGGAGCAATAGAGAAATAAAGATTTTGTATGTTATTTAAGTAATGTAGGTATCAATTTAAACTAGGTTGTTATAAATGTAAAATATTGAATGTAAATCCCCATGGCAACCACAAAGAAAATATCTTTAAAAAATACACAAAAGGAAATGAAAATGATTCATTATAAAAATCAGCAAAGCATTAAAAAGGCAGTATTGTCGGAAATAAGGTGCTAAAATGATGTGACACTCAGGAAAAGGATAAACAGCAAAATGGAAGGAGTAAGTGCTTCCTTATCTGTATTTGCATTAAACGTAAATGCTTTAAATGCTCCAATCAAAAGGAAAGGTTGTCAGAATGGATTTAAAAAAAACGAAATATGATCATTCCATATTTTGTCTACAAGACAAAGATATAAATAGGTTGAAAGTAAACAGATGAAGAAAAAAAAAATCCCAGAAGAGTAACCAAAAAATGCACTGGAGTGGCTGTAACTGCATCATACAAAATAGACTTAAATTCAGAGTATGTTAACAAGAGACAAGGAAGGTCATTACATAGTAATAAAAGGGTTAATTCATTAAGAAGTTATAACAATTTTAGAGGCATATATACAGCTAACATTGGAGCCCCAAAATATATAAAGTGAATATTGACAAAATTAAAGGGAGAAATTGACAGTTCTAAATAATATCTGGAGACTCTAATACACCACTTTCAATATGAATAGAACATATAGAAAGGTCGATAAGGAAATAGAGAACATGAGCAACACTATAAATCAAATAAATCTAACAGAAATATGCAGAACACTCAACCCAACAACAGCACACTACATATTCTTCTCCAATATACACGATCATTCTCTAGGAAAGACCGTGTGTTAGATCACAAAATAATCTCAATAAATTAAAAAAAAAAAATCATGCAAAGCATCTTCTCCAACTTGGATGGAATGAAACTAGAATTCAGTAACAGAAGAAAACTGAAACTTACACAAATATGTGGAAATGAAGTGACATGATATTAAATAACCAATGGGTCACAGAAAAAATCAAGGGGGAAATCAGAAGATACTTTGAGAAGAATGAAAACGAAAGCACAACATACCAAAACTTAAGGGATACAGCGAAGGTAGTGCTCAGAGAGAAATTTATGGCTGTAAACACCTACATTAAAAAAGAAAAAAGATTTCAAATCAATAACCTAACTTTATAACTTGAGGTCTTAGAAGAAGAGTTAACTAGACCCAAAGCTACCAATAGGAAGGAAAAAGCAAAGATTAGAAGAGAGATAAATGAAATTAAAGAGTAGAAAAACTAGAGAGAATCAGCGAAACTAGAAGTTGGCTCTTGGAAAGATCAATAAAATGAACCTTTAGCTAGACTGACAAAAAAAGAGAGAAGATGTAAATAACTAAAATCAGAAATAAAAGAGAGGACATACTATCGACTACAGAAATAAAAGGGATTATAAAAGAATACTATGAACAATGGTACACCAACAAATTAGATAACCTAGATGAAATGGACAAATTAGAAATATATAAACTAACTAAATTAACTCAAGAGGAAATAGAAATTCTCATCAAAACTTTAACAAGTGAAATTGAATCAGTAATTAAAAAACTGCCAACAAAGAAATGTTCTGGACCAGATGGCTTTACTGGGAAATTCTACCAAACATTTGAAGAATTGACACCAACCCGTCTTAAACATCTCTAAAAAATAAAACAGGAGAGAGTAGTTCCTAACTCATTCTTTGAGTCTAACATTACTCTGATACTAAAGCCAGACAAAGACATCACAAGAAAAAATGGACAAAGAACTTGCATAGACATTTCAACAAAGAAATGGTCAATCAGCACATGAAAAGATGCCCAACATCATTACCTATTGCCGTCCTGGAGTCCAGTCGATCTCGACTCACAGCGACCCTATAGGCCCGAGCAGAACTGCCCCATAAAGTTTCCAAGGGGCACGTGGTGGATTTGAACTGCTGACCTTTTGGTTAGCAGATGTAATTCTTAACCACTACACACCACCAGGGTTTCCTTAACATCATTAAAAAAAAAAAAAATTTTTTTTTTTTAATATTAGTCATCAGGAAAATACAAATAAAAAGCACAATGAGATACCATTAGGATGATTATTATTAAAAAAACAAACAAACAGGAAAAGCGTTTGATGAGAATGTGGAGAAATAGGAACGCTGGTGGGAATATAAAATGATGCATCCATTGTGAAAGACAGTTTGACAGTTCCTCAAAAAGTTAGACACAGGATTGCCATATGACGCAGAGATTCTACTCTTAGGCTATACCCAAAAGACCTGAAAGCAGGGATTCAAACAGATATTTGTACATCTATGTTCATGGCATCATTAGTCATAATAGCCAAAAGGTGGAAATCACCCAAATGTCTATCAACAGATGATATGGATAAACAAAATGCGTTATATACGAAAAGAATGAAGTGATACGTGCTACAACATCAATGAACCTTGAAAACATTCTACTAAGTTAAATGTCAGACATGAAAGAACATATACGATCTCGCTTATTTGAAATATGGAATAGGCAAATGCGTATAGAAAAAAGGAGTGGTTACCATGGACTCAGTGGAGGGAGGAGTGGGGTGTTACTGTTTTTTGGGTATGGTTTCTTTTTGGAGTGATGAAAAAATTTTAGAAATTGATAGCAGTGATGGTTTTACAATGGTGAATGTAATTAAAGCCACTGAATTGTACACTTAAAAATTGTTAAAATGGCAAATGTTTTGTTATAGAAATTTTACCACAATAACATTTAAAAAATTAGGAGAAGCAGCCTCTGGAAAATTAAAAGGAAACAGAGTAGATGGCAAAGAGAAATAGACCACTCAAGGCCTGAAGCTCCATCTCTCCTTCTTTGTGACTTCAGGACAGCTTCAAGCTCTCAGTCAGAGCAAAGTAATTCACAATTACGGGTTGTTTTCCCTTTGTCATTTGATCATGCTGGTGCTGTGGCACATTCTAGTAATTTTACGTAAAATACAGGTTTTATATGAAGATTTTGTGTACGCAAACATTTGTCTCTTTGGTCTATGAATTGAATTTTTTCCTACGAGTTCTTAATTGCGATATTTTAAATGGACCCAAATAGGAAGTTTAATTAATGATTTTGAATAGGATTGAAATGCAGAAGCTCCCTTTGGTGGTTTAGTTTACAGATGTGTAAAACATAATGCAGAGTCAAGACCCTGCTCACAGTAGACCAAATGGAGGATCATTAAAAGACCTACTCATAAAGTAAATATTCTCAATACTCGTCTTCTCTTCCTCCCTCTACCCTTTCCCTTCCTCTTCAACTTTACGTATAAACTGAGTTAGAATTGGAACACTTAGGATGATACCTAACAGAAATCAATATGGAAAGACAACTTCTGGAACATTAAAAGGAAATGGAGTAGAAGGTAAAGGGAAGTCAGACACTCAAGGCCAGAAACTGTGCTACCAAGTAAACCCTTTATAAAGGGCCTTTACTCTTTGCTAACTGCAGAGTGACCATATCTCTAGCCCTTGTGAAGCAGAGATAGCAGGTGTTCCGTTCCTCATTCAACTTTCACACTGCTTTATTTGCTTTTCGCCTGGAACTGTGGCACCTTGTAAAAATTTAGAGTTCTCCTTTTAGACAAATTATATTTTAAGACTGTGCTTTATGGAGCTTTAATAATTTATAACTTACTGTAAATATTCTTTTTTGCAATACTAGAATGTATCAGTGCTTTAAAAGTGGTGTTATGGTTGTACTTTTATACCTTTTCCTAGCTACTTTCTGGAATTATTTTGGCCCTTTTTTTTTTTTTTAAACTAAGCAGCACATATATTTGGATGGTAGTTGTTCCCTAGCTTCAGGGGGGCTAATTCTATAATCACTTTTATTTTTTTCTTCTATTGATATAAACTTAGCAGAACTTTTAAAAATAATATACTATGAGCATCTCATAATTCTAATGATCTTTGAGTTGATTTTTCTCACCAGAAATAATTTTAGGTGGGAAAATTTCTGGGTTTCTAATGGAAATTATCAGGAAAAAGGAATATACGTTAAAAGTCATGTGTTTAAGTTTAATATTGCTGAAATTCATCTCTGATCATATAATTTTATTTTGTTGTAATTTTGTTTAGAAGTTTATCACAAATTCAATATGTATTTGGCCTGATTTTAAGCTCTAAATGAAAATATATGGTGCATTACACTGAAAAATAAACTAGGAACATGCTTTGAGTAGAAGCCACCTGATTCAAAGGCTGAGTTAATGCTGTTGTTAGTTGCTTTCAAGTTGATGCCGACTCATGGTGACCCCACGTGTGCAGAGTAAATTGTATTATTATGTAGGGGGATGCTGTGATATGTACCTCTAGGATAAAATGTATATATACCTTTTTAGCCAAAATATAATGCCCTATGGAGGAAATTAATATCTTTGTTAATTTAAGGAAAATGAAACACAGACTTTTTATTATGTTTTTAAGAGTAACGTATCAGGTTCCCCCCTTTTTTTTAATTGCATATGGTTACAGCCATTTAATTACCTCTTTTTTTTTTATCAGAGCAAAAGTAAGCTATAATAATTCTGATGTTAATAGTTTGTATGATCATTGAAAGATGTTATTTAATCAGGTCTACTATTGAATTTAATATATAATTATAACATCATTATTAAAACTGATATTAATCCATTGTCTCCCACATGAAGAGCACTGAAAGGAATGATATTAAAATTTTGGTGATATTAAAATTCTGATAATTTTTAAAAGTTATTTGCAATGCTAAAATACTTATTCCCTAAAATGTTTTGGTATGCAGTTACATAAATAATAAATATGGATTAGAAAGATGTCGATTTGAACAGTGGATTTCAGGTGCAACTACAGAACAGTAGCAACGTGAAAAAAATTTTATATTGAATCTATATCTAATCTTTTGGAGAAAATGTTATTGAAGATTCATAAATCCAAGACTACATAAAGTCTGTTAATTGTGACAGTTAAAATGAAATCTGATACAACTTTGCTTTCTCAATTTTGTTAATCAAATAATTGATCTACCTAAATTATTTTGTTGGGATAGTTTATAGATCAAGAAGTTACTGGTTATGCTTCCTTATAACATTATCTAGGCTTTTGTAAAAGAGAAGAGGAAAGTATTGCATTACTAGCTCATAAAGCTGGAACTCCGGAGGGGGTATGTGTCATGGGGGAACCTTGTCTTCATAAACTAGCTATTCTGGTTTTTCTCCTAAAATCATGTACAAAGCCAGGTTGTCTAATATCGTTATAATTCTTTTTCCTTTCTTCTCACCTTTCTTAATTTCCTGGAAGCTTGAAGGGAATAAGGACCCTGTTTCCTGTCATCCACTTCCTTGGATGACATTATTCACATATATAGGAAACTATGATGGGAGTTCCAGGCCTATTCATGTTGTTGTTGTTAGATGCCATGGAGTTGGTTCCAACTGAGGGCTACCCTAGGTACACCAGAACGAACATTGCCCAGTCCTGGGCCATCTTCACAGTCATTGCTGTGCTCGAGCCCATCATTGCAGCCATTGTGTCAATCCATTTCATTGACAGTCTTCCTCTCTTTAGCTGACCCTCTGCTTTGCCAAGCATGATGTCCTTCTCCAGGACTTGTCGCGCCTGATAACATGTCCAAAGTACATGGAAAACAGTCTTCCATCCTCGCAACTAAGGAACATTCTGGCTGTACTTCTTCCAAGACAGATTTGTTCATTCTTCTGGCAGTCCACAGTATATTCAGTATTCTTCGCCATCACCATAATTCAAAGGCATCAATTTTTCTTCAGTCTTCCTTATTCATTGTCCAGCTTTTGCATGCATATGAGGCGATTGAAAACACCATGGCTTGGGTTAGGTGCACCTTAGCCCTTAAAGTGACATCTTTGCTTTGTAACATTTGAAAGAGGTCTTTTGCATCAAATTTGTCCAGTGCAATGTGTCATTTGATTTCTTGACTGCTGCTTCCATGGGCATTAATTGTGGATCCAAGTACAATGAAAACCTTGACAACTTCAATATTTTCATCATTTACCATGATGTTGCTTCTTTGTCTGATTGTGAGGATTTTTTGTTTTCTTTATATATCTAGATAATTTTCAATTTGAATCATTTTATTTATGTAGAATAATGAGGAAATAGATCTTACATACTGTTGACTCCCTCACAGTAGATATGAGGAGTGGCATGGTTATATTAAGAATTAAAAAGAAGCCACTGATTCAATAGTCCACTCTTCCACTAACTAGATGCAGTCTTAGCAATGCCATTTTTTTCTGCTTCTGTTTCCTCATTTTTGGATTATGGTTAGATACATTCTAAATGACTTCCAGCTATATTAATCTAAGGACCTTCCTTTCTTCTTTCCTCCTTCCTTCCGTTCTTCCCTTTCTTCTTCCTTTTTTTTTTTTGGTGTATTATCTGAGTCTTCTTTTTTCCTTCTGCCTCAAAGATTTCCCTCCTGATCATCTTTACATTTTTATACATTGTGTAATTTCATCCATGTTCATAATGTAAACTCTTAGCTCCATATAGATGATACTAATCACACCAACTTTGTCTTCATCTCCAATCCGACATTTAGGACAACCTTTTAGAAAGTACCTTAAAATTGAAAATCTGAATGAGGGTTAATCACCTACTCCAACATACAGATAAGTGAAAAAATAAACTGGATCTAACTTTTAATGTCCATATATCAGTTATTAGCTGTATGTTTGTCTTTGTTTCCAAGGTTCTAAGATGCTAACAGCTTTAACTTCTCCTTTGCTCCAACCTCCTAGTGAATAGACCAGTAGATAAATCTTATGATTCTAGCCAGAAAAGAGTTTTCCTTTCCCTTCCATTCTGCGTTCACTACTTCTGAACTCAGTTTTCCTCTTGTCTCACGTACTGGAATGGCCTCCTTATGGGTCCTGATGATCCTGCCAGATGATGATAAAATCACCACCACCAACAACAAAAAACTCCAAACCGCTGTTGTCTAGTCGGTTCTGACTCATGGTAGCCTGTGTGTCACAGAGGAGGGCCGTGCTCCGTGGGGATTTCTTGGTTGTGTTCTTTGTAGAAGCAGATCGCTAGGGCTTTCGACTGCAGCGTCACTTGTTCGAACTATCAACCTTTAGGTTATCAGCCAACTGCGAACCACTTGAGCCACCCAGGGACCTTTTTTGCTCACCAATCACTAATATATCCCCATAGTCTACAGAAACGAAGTCCCAGCTTCATCAACCTGGCACTTAAGACCCCTTGTGTTATGGCCCGACCTACTCTTCTAGGTTTGTTCTCTTTGCAGTGAAGTTAAGATCATGAATTACACCTCTGTCTAGAGATTTAACTCATTCTGATTTATGGTAACATTTTAATCCTAACACCACCCAGCTCTTTTGAAAATTACACCTGTGAATGCTGAGGGAACTGAGCAAGATAAAATAAATTCAAATGTATTGTGAAACTGGAGAAAATTACCAATAGTATATTTCTTCCTGATAGCTTAAAAGTAGCTTTTAATATACTGGAACATGGCACATTTGACCAAAAACCACCTTGTTTTTTATCCATTATTATTGTTGTTGTTTTTAAGAATGCTTGCAAAGTCCTTCCTTACGTAAGTTCTGTTAATCATCTTTCATTTTAAAACCAGGCATCCAAAGAGTGATCTGCAGAAAATCAATCAGCCACCTCTTAGATGGAAGGTGGTGTGGAATCTGCCTTGGCCTCATTCTCTGGATGACCTTGCTTAATAAAATGTTCATAAGATCTCCACATTCTTTGTTTTCCAATTTGTGTTTTTCTTAATGGACATGAAAAAGAACTATTGCAATAAAAAGAATGGAAGCCCTCTTCCTGGTGTCAACTGAGAGTGAACAGTTTACAAGTGTTCTTTGCAAAGCTTTGTGAGACGATCAGTAAAAAGCATTAAATATTGGAAGATTGGAATAAGACTGCGTGCATGGGCAGAGAGAAGCTCTACAGAGAATGCATGTAGAGACAAGATTACAGAAAATCAGTCAGCTAGGTGGCACTGGGTTTTTTTTTTTTTTTTTGGTAAGCGACAAGGAGTTGTTCACACAAATACTTGATCGGAATGGGAAAAGTGATATGGGTTAGGAGCAACTAAAAGAGTCATTTCAAGGTGAGATGGGAACTTGAAAATCGGTGGGAAGCCAGTGATAGAACTTAAAGGAGGAGTTAATAAGCATTAGGGAGGAAAATGATTTTTTTCCGAGACACTTCAGAGTGATTGCAGGGGAGAACAGTAGAGACCAGGGAGGGGAATGAGGAGGAAATTGCAGTATAAGTCAAAGACAAAAAATTGTCAAAGTAAATGTGAGGATTTTTTTCAATAGTAAGAAGGTGCTAGTATTGAAATGTGCTACCCAAATCGGCTCACTGCAGGGGAGCTAAGGTGACAGGCTAATGTCTTGGTAACAGATGGTTTTCCATTGCCTTTTGATAAAGTGTGAAGTAGGACTCCCTGATAGCAAGTCAACAAATATGAGGGCTTTGAGATTTATTTATATGTATTGATTGGAATCAACAATATATGCTTGTATCTTTTGGTACAACAAAGATACCTTGTAAGTCCACGGCTAGTGCATTTCCTTTTGTATTTCTAAAAAAAATTACAAAGATGATAATGAAAATAGAGATTTTTACAAGCCTGGTATTTTTCAGCTCTTCATCTGCCTTCTTAGGAAACATGTTTAATGGACGATATGGTCTTATGTTCAACATGAGAGGCACAGGGTGATATAAGATTTCCCCTAAATGTAAAGTGGTTTTACTCTCTGGTGCTTTAGGATGAGAAAACAGATTCATAGAGGTTGCATAACGTGTCTACAACCCTATGACTAGGCACATTGGATCATGATTTTTTTTTATTTCAAAACATCCCGTAGTATCTCTAAACAATCATACTCTTGACATTTCCACCGTCAACTTACTTAATCCTTATTACTAAAAGCTGTTGACAATAACAATACTTTCCTCCTTTCTTTGAATATTTTAGCACTTTGGTAATATACTTCCACTTCACTATCACTATTTTTCAGGTTCCAAAAACCAAAACCGAACCCATTGCCATCGAGCCAATTCCGACTTAGAGTGATTCTGTAGGACAGAGTAGCATTGTCCCATAGGGTTTCCAAGGCTATAAATCCTTATGAAAGCAGGCTGCCGTATCTCTCTCCCACGGAGCGGCTGGTGGGTTTGAACCCCCGAGATGTCAGATTGCAGCTGAGCACTTTAACCACTGCACCACCAGTGCTCATTTGCAGATTCAGGGATTGAAAATTCACTTGAGCCTTTTAACACCTTGGCCTTATACTTTCCCTGAGTTCTCACTTTCAATCATTTGCCAAGTTCTGTTGATTTTACTTCTCTTCTGTCTGTAATATTTGAATCCTTCTTTTTATGAACACTCACTAAACTACTGTAGTTCAGACCCAAATGCCTTTCCTCAGGACTGCTGCAAGAGCCTGTTGACAGTTTACCAGCCTTTAATAGTTTCCTCTGTCTGGTCCGCTTATACAGTGCTGCTAGTTTGTTTCCTAAATATCCGCTCTGATATTTTACTTTTTCATTCAACAGCTGTCAAGGGCCATTGTTAAATAAATACAACTTCTTAGCCTGGCATTTCAAACCTTCCAAGATCTCTCTGCAACCTAGCCTTTAAGTATAATTTTCTTTCATTACCATTCTTCATTCCCCTTCTTTCCAGGCAAACCAAATTTTTGCCCATTTTTCATATTAGCTCTCTGTTTTATTGTACCTACCTCTTTCAGGATTTTCCCCCTTTCTTCATTATTTTCTGTTCTGTCAATATTATATATGTCATCAGTCTCCCGCTGCTGTTTTCTGTCCCTCCTGTGCATCTCTTGTATCTGCTGCTCCCTTTTCACCACTTCTGGCTGTGACTAACGTTTCTCCACCGGTCTGCTTGGTTCTTCCTCCCTTCACACGGCTGACATGATGATTTCTCTGGAGTGGAAGTCATCTATTACCATTTCCCTGTTTGGAACCTTTTGAATGCTTTCCATGTGTTATAGCAAGTTCTTTACCTTGTCCCCATATAATGGCATTTTTATGTCTGATATACCAGTCTTGCCTCTTGCTGCACCTCTCTCTTACACTGTCTTGTTCTCTATGAACGTGTTAAGCCGTCATAGACCTCGTGTTTTTCTACTGTCTCCTGCAGTGTTTGTCCCTGCTCTGTGCACCTGACAGATTCATTTAACACACTGCTCAGGTATTATCTCCGAAAACTCTTCCCTGAGCACCCTAAATAGAGTTAATCTGCCTGTTTTCTTTGGAATTGGACTATTCTATGTATTTCTATGATTAGTCTTATGCTGTATCACAGTTGTTATTTTACAGGTCTGTTTCTCACCTCTGTGTGCACAGGGCCCACACCTTATTCATATGTGTATATCCAGTGTCTAACTATTGGAGGTGTAACAAGCATTTATTTAGAATTTGGTTAAATTGAAATAAACCTTGACACATCCAGGCCCAGCATCTCTGGGCAGTCCTTCCTGATGTCCTTCACCCATCGGACCTGAACTGGAAATAATCTCACCTTCCTCTAATATCTATAGCACCTAGTCAGCCCCACTTTAAAAAAAGTTAAAAAACAAAACAAAACACACACAACTTGCATTTTGATGTTTGGGCGGAATATTCGTTTTCTTCTAAATGGTAATCTCTTATAGGAGAAAATTCAGTTTCTCATCTTCTATTTCTTATAGCATCTAATACATATGGTTTGCACATACTAGAAGCAAAATAAATAGGGGAAAAATAAATGAATTGTTGCCTTACTCTTTTATTGCTCATTGCATGGAAAATTGAAGTAATTCAGACTTGAAAGGAGCTATGAAATAACTTACTTAACTACTTCATCTTACATACAAGGAAATCAATTCAGAGAGGTTCTGTTACTTTTTTCAAAGTCTTAGAGCTAAAGAAGGAAAAATTAGGATAAGAGCCAGTCTTCTGAGGCCCAGACAATGCTTATGTATATTTTAAATTACACTACACTGCCTTCTTAAGTATATAAGGTATTATATGATTTTTTTTTAATGCTTTATGTGGTAATGCATTCAATTAAACATTTAGTTTTTCAATGATAATCATCTAATCTATACTAAGATATTTTCTAGATAAGTGATTTTTAAAAATTAGTGAATTTTCCACTTGACTAAATTATTAAAAAACAAAGAAAATAATAGCAACATGGAAATCAAAAAAGATTGAAAAAGAAGCCAAAGAACTATTATAAAATGAGAACTATGTATTAAACGTATTCATTTTCATTTCTAAGAAAACAACCAACCCGTTGCCATTTGAGTGAATTCTAACGCATAGCAACCCTATAGGACAGAGTAGAACTTCCCCATTGGGTTTCCAAGTTGTAGCTGGTGGATTCAAACTGCTGACCTTTGGGTTAGCCGCTGAACTCTTAACCACCGTGCCATCAGGGCTCCATTTGTAAGCAAGAGAACTACAAAGATAGTTACTTCACTCCTAGAACTCATTTAGAAAATGACTGCATATCCGGTAACAAGTGAAAAAAAAAAAAAATTTTTTTTTTTTTTTTAACAAGTGAATCTATTTCAAATTCAGCATATGTACATGCGTAAATATAAACCACAAATAATATCTATTTTGGCTAAATAGTCTTATTTACGTAAGCAGGCCAATTTATTAATATAGTTCTGTGATTTATTTTTATTTTTTTATTTATGTACTTTGCATATATATATATACAAAATATAAAAATACTGATGGCATAAATTTGTCATGTTTGTCATTTTGTACTGATAATTTGATTCCCTCCAATTGCAAAACTGGTAAGCATTATGTGTATTTAAAGGCTAGTGTTGTTATAGTTTTTGCCTTGAGTAAACATTACATTCTCAGAAAAACTGGAACATGACTTCTAAACTGTCTTTTAATGTTTTCAATTCAAAAGGTAAACAAGATTTGTGGCCATCCAGTGAGAAAACCGACACAAAGCCCCCATTGTTCTTTTGACTGGAGCAAAGAGAAGCATGGAATGAAGATCCCTGTAAGAAACGGTGAAGAGACACTTGCCAACAGAAGAAAGTAAGACATTTGTTTTACAACCAGAAAGAAAAAAGAGAAAGTAAGCCATTAATTTTACAACAGCATAGAGTGTATTCAGTAAAGTAGTGTGAAATACACTATCAAAGAAAAAAAAAAGAAAGACCAGTATTCAGTAACTTTAGATTTCAATGTCTACTCCTATTTTATTAAATAGGAACTTAAGTTCAACTTGTGAGACCAATAAAACATTCTGTGATAATGGACTTTTTCTATACTATAACCTTGCACATGTGACCATTGATCACTTGAAACGTGGTTAGTGTGACTGATGAATGAATTTTTAATTTTATTTAACTTTAATTAATTTCAATTAAAATTCCATGTGTAGCTAGAGGCTACTGTATTGGACAGTGGTAGATAGAAAGAGAACACATGTAAATGATGTTTATGTATTCCTCTATGTTTAGCATTTATCTAAAAAAAAAGATTGGATAAAAAGAAATTTCTGTACCTTTTACCCGGAATGCTGAAAATAGATATCTGTTGATTCAAAATGATAAGTATTTGAGTAGTTTGCTTTTATTAACTCACATTTCTACCAGTATGCCCATTATTATTTCACATGTTAAATTAAAGCCTTCGTTTGTGTCCTTTTGCTTGATAATTGGTGGTTAAGACCAAAATAACTCTTAAAACTGGAGGACGTTATTGTTTTATTTTTATACTAAATTGACTAGTACGTATACTAGCAAATACTAGATTCTCTATCAGTGTTCTTTGAATTGAGCTGAAATTCAGAAGCTTCTATTCATTTATTAATTTAAATATCTCTAATAATACCGTATGGAAAATTCAGTATTTTATATAGCTGTACTATCTGTTGGAAACCCTGGCGGCATAGTAGTTAAGTGCTACAGCTGCTAACCAAGAGGTCGGCGGTTCGAATCCACCAGGCGCTCCTTGGAAACTCTATGGGGCAGTTCTACTCTACGCTATAGGGTCGCCATGAGTTGAAATCGACTCAGCGGCAGTGGCTTTGGTTTTGGGTACTATCTGTGTTCTAAATGTTTCTTTTCTTTTGGGATAGTGCTCTCAATAGCCTCATTCTCTCCTCAGACTGGCTATAAAAAAAAAACGGATAAATATCTGGGCTATTGTGACTATTTGCTATAAAAAAAAGAAAATTTGCTATAGTTAACGAAAAATAGCACTTTGCTTGCATGTGAAATAACTTGACTTTTTAAAATTTTTTCTCACCACCTACAGTGGTTAGCAGTCATTTCTTCCATGTGATAAATCAGTATGCTTTGGCTGGGTGGTTCTCACAATAATATCCAGGTTTTTTTTTTCTTTTTTTTTTTGAGGAAGATCTTAAGTTCTTAAAGGTCATGTGTGTTTTTTTTTTTTTTTTTTTTTTTACTACGAAAACAACCCAGTTGATATCTAGAAAAACAAAACAAAACCCAGCCTTTAACATCATTTATTCACTAGCAAGAGTTAGCCAACCAGGAGAAATATTACAAAATGGCTCAGGACCAATGAGGGACTCATATGAATGGGACGTTTTAAAGTTATCTGTCATCGCCATTAAATAGATCTCCTTGTCACCAACTTTGCAATCTCTTTGTTTCTATGGGAACTCGTCTGCTAACCAAAAGGTCAGCAGTTTGAATCCACCAGCCTTCCTTGGAAACCCTAGGCGCCAGTTCTACTCTGTCCTACAGGATCGCTGTGAGTCGGAATCCACTGGATGGCAATGGGTTTTTTTTTTTTTTTTTGACCAGGCTGCTACCATTAGCCATAGCCCATGAGTCAGGATAGATCCATCCTTCAGGAACAATCAGAGGTACTGTGCTTGAGTCCACTTGAGCATTTTGTTTTTACACTATTTCTAGTGCCACTCTTGCGTGGGACTTGATTTTCATGGTAGTCCACTTCTGGTTGTTGTCATATATTGTGCAGACCTGAATTTTATTCATTTGCCATCAGCTGGTCATTGTCCATGAGATCAGACGTTTCAATTAAAGCGAGGGTGTCCGTGTATTAGGAGTAGATGCTGTGTGTTTCTGGGCTCCTTTTCATGCATTCTACTTGTAGTGTCTTTTCCTGCTGAAACATGGTTTACAGTAGGTCACTTCTACTTGATGATACATTGCTTCTGTACAAATCCAACCTTACAGACTGGCAGATCAGTTAGGACTTAGCTCATCATGGGCATCTCAGGTTGTATAATCACTTGGTAGCTCATGGTCAAATATGTAGTCACTACGATGGCCCAGACAGACTACAAACAAAATTAAAAGACAAAAGTTCTCATCAAAAGGGGGCATGTCCTCAATCATTAGCCATTAGAGAAATGCAAATTAAAACTACGATGAGATTCCATCTCACTCCAACAAGGCTGGCATTAATCCAAAAAACACAAAATAATAAATGTTGGAGAGGCTGCGGAGAGATTGGAACTCTTATACACTGCTGGTGGGAATGTAAAATCGTACCACCACTTTGGAAATCTATCTGGCGTTTTCTTAAAAAGTTAGAAATAGAACTACCATACAACCCAGAAATCCCACTCCTCGGAATATACCCTAGAGAAATAAGAGCCTTCACAGAACAGATATATGCACACCCATGTTTATTGCAGCTCTGTTTACAATAGCAAAAAGCTGGAAGCAACCAAGGTGTCCATCAATGGAGGAATGGTTAAATAAATTGTTGTATATTCACACAATGGAATACCACACATCGATAAAGAACAGTGACGAATCGTGAAACATTTCATAAAATGGAGGAACCTGGAAGGCATTATGCTGAGCAAAATTAGTCAGATGCAAAAGGACAAATATTGTATAAGACCACTATTATAAGATCTTGAGAAATAGTATAAACTGAGAACACATTCTTTTGTGGTTATGAGGTGGGGAGGGAGGGAGGGTGGGAGAGGGTTATTTACTGATTAGTTAGTAGATAAGAACTACTTTAGGTGAAGGGAAGGACAATACTCAATACACGGAAGGTCAGCTTAACTGTACTGGACCAAAAGCAAAGAAGTTTCCAGAATAAACTGAATGCTTCAAAGGTCAGCGGAGCAAGGACAGGGGTGTGGGGACTATGGCTTAAGGGGACTTCTAAGTCAATTGACAAAATAATTCTATAATGAAAACATTCTGCATCCCACTTTGAAATGTGGTGTCTGGGGTCTTAAATGCTAACAAGTGGCCATCTAAGATGCATCAATTGGTCTCAACCCACCTGGATCAAAGGAGAATGAAGAACACCAAGGTCACACGATAACTATGAGCCCAAGAGACAGAAAGGGCCACATGAACCAGAGATTTACATCATCCTGAGACCAGAAGAACTAGATGGTGCCTGGCCACAACCGATGACTGCCCTGACAGGAAGCACAACGGAGAACCCCTGAGGGAGCAGGAGATCAGTGTGATGCAGACCCCAAATACTCATAAAAAGACCAGACTTAATGGTCTGACTGAGACTAGAGGTATCCCAGTGGTCATGGTCCCCAAACCTTCTGTTGGCCCAGGACAGGAACCATTCCTGAAGACAACTCATCAGACATGGAAGGGACTGGACAATGAGTAGGAGAGAGATGCTGATGAAGAGTGAGCTACTTGTATCAGGTGGACCCTTGAGACTGTGTTGGCATCTCCTGTCTGGAGGGGAGATGGGAGGGTAGAGAGGGTTAGAAACTGGCAAAATTGTCACAAAAGGAGAGACTGGAAGGGCTGACTCATTAGGGGGAGAGTAAGTGGGAGTATGGAGTAAGGTGTATATAAGCTTATATGTGACCTTTTGACTTGATTTGTAAACGTTCACTTAAAGCTTAATAAAAATTATTAAAAAAAAATGGGGCATGTCTATACTATGGTTCTTCTAAGGGCGGGGGGGGGGCGCTTTCCGGACATTCTATACAGCAGCCTTATTTACCACAAGCTCTTCAAGCCCCATTGAATGCATGAACTGGGTCATCTGGACTGAATGTCAGAGCAGCTTGTCCAACAGCCTAATTTGCTACAGAGCATTTTCTTTCTCATATAAAAGCACTACTGGGCTACACAAAATGGGTTAGGGCAACACCAAGAGTGTAACAGGTTTTGTCCAGTAAGCGAAAGGACCCGAAAAGCATTGTGCCTCTTCCTGAGTGTTAAGTTCTGCTATAGGCAGGCAATTGCCTTTTACGTTTAGAGGGCTATCTCAACAAGTTCCAGACCGCTGGACATTTAGAAGTTCAGTGGAATTGCCAAGCCCTTGAAATGGCAGTGCTGTTCTCCACCAGAGACATGTACCCAGGATGACATGACTGAAATTTTATCATCAGCGTGGTGTCCTGTAGGCTTGCTGAAGTTGGGCTAAATTTGTGGTGAAATTCATCCTTTAGCACTTCCTGTGGAACCTGGCTGAAGTTGAGAACACTCCTCTGCTTAACCCCTTCCTCGCTGCGCTGTCCTGCTTCCTTCACTCTCTTTCTCTTAAGAACACCCCCTCAATGAAACATATGTATCCAACTTCCAGTCTCAGGCACTACCTCTAGGGAACTCTACCTAGAGATGTCTGAATTTGAAAAGATACCTAAAATTAGTGCAAAATAATAATAAACTAAGGCAGAAATATAATATCCTATCTTATAGATGTTTCTCTTTATAGTCCCCTTTCTAACCTTTTGTTGATGCCCTATTCTTCTTCATATATTCCAGCTTCTTGGATTATTTTCTCAGTATACAGATTGAACAGGTACGGTGAAAGAATACAACCCTGATACCTTTCCTGACTCTAAACCACACATTATCCCCTTGTTCTGTTCAAACGACTGCCCTTCATCTATGTACAGTTTCCTCATGATTACAGTTAAGCATTCTGGAATTCCCATTCTTTGCAATATTATCCATAATTTGCTATGATCCACATAGTTGAATGCCTTTGCATAGTCGATAAAACACATGTAAACATCTTTTTCTGCTTCCAGTCAGGATTGAATAGACATCAGCTATGATATCTATGGTTCCATATCCTCTTCTGAGTCCAGCTTGAATTTCTGGCAGTTTCCTGTTGGTACACTGTCGCAGCTGCTTTTGAATGATCTTTAGCAAAATTTTATTTGCATGTGATATTAATGATGTTGTTCGATAATTTCCGCATTCGGTTGGATCACCTTTCTTAGGAACAGTCATAAAAATGGATCTCTTCCAGTTGGTTGGCCAGGTAGCTGTCTTCCAAATTTCTTGGCATAGACGAGTGACCACTTCCAGCACTGCATAGACAAGTGAGCACTTCCATTTGTTGTAACATCTCAATTGGTACTCCGTCAATTCTTGGATCCTAGTTTTTTGCCAATGCCTTCAGTGCACCTTGGACTTCTTCCTTCAGTACTGTTGTTTCCTGATCACATGCTACCTCCTGAAATGGTTGAATGTTGACCAATTCTTTTTGGCATAGTGACTGTGTGTATTCCTTCCATCTTCTTTTGCCCATAGAATCCTTCAGTATTGCACTTTGAGGAATGAATTTTTCTTTAAGTTCTTTTAGCTTTAGAAATGCTGAGAAATGCCCAGGTCTTTGCTCATTTTATAATACTTTGTCTTCTCAAGCTGCCCTTTGAAGTCTTCTGTTCAGCTCTTTTACTTCATCATTTCTTCCATTCGCTTTAGCTACTCCACGTTCAAAAGCAAGTTTCAGAGTGTCTTCTGACATTCTCGTGGACGATGTCAGTCTTCTTTTAGCTTGGTTGATGAAGGGAGCTAAACCATAGTGTTGAATTCTTTTGATTGCATTTTGGAAACATACTTGTGCTGATTCAGTTTAAAATATATATATATTTTTTCTATTTACAAAGCATGGTAATGATGAGGTAATTGAAGACTCTGAGCAATTGAATAACAGACTAGTGACAAAGGTCTCCAAAGGTTGAGAAAGGCAAGGAAGAGCTACTGCTCCTTTAATCACTTGAGCAAAGCATCAGTGTTTTGCTTTATTTTTGGCAGAAACTAAATCAGCACAGCTGTAACAGACATTGCACTCATATAGTTGTCTAAACCAGCCCAGGCAGAGTGATTTCCCTGTGGCAGTTCCTGTTCCCTGCTTGATTTCTTGAAGATAGCTGATAAGAATAAGCTATTAGGATGCTTAAATTGGTGATAATTAGCTGTACATTACTATTTCAAAGTGGTGTGGCTGTGCCAATTAAGTGAGTAATTAGGAAAACCCCAGGACAATAAATTAAGACAGAGTCTCAACACCAGAGCCCTATCTGTTCTGCAGCAAGCATTCCAATTAGCCAAGCCTGCCGTTTAAGCATACGCCAATTAACAGGCCTGGCTGCACGCATGGTGTGTATTTGGGTAACAGAAAACTGTCCTAGGCACTAAGTAAAAAAATGTATATATGCGTACATTGTATATATATGTATATACACACACACACGTATATAATATTTAATATTAGAGAGGATTTTGATGTCAATGTGGTAAATAGGGAATATTTAGAAATACTGAATTTTTAGTGTTTGAAATGAAATATAATTTAAATTGTTTTGCTGGTTTTTGTTTTTCTCGACAGAACTAAATTGGCATATTGTATCATCTGGGATTTTCGTTTTCTTCTAATATGTTTATTGAAGATTGATTTGAGTGGACATTTTTATT
Source organism: Loxodonta africana (assembly GCF_030014295.1). Classification (NCBI taxonomy): domain Eukaryota; kingdom Metazoa; phylum Chordata; class Mammalia; order Proboscidea; family Elephantidae; genus Loxodonta; species Loxodonta africana. The sequence continues at coordinate 14,074,340 of NC_087358.1, read as the reverse complement.
ACTTTGAACATTTAATAATTTTCTTTATTGAGAATGGGAACTAAAGAGGGTACTTTAAATTCATAGGTTAAGGGGAAGAATGAGGCAGGGGATGATTCTGATTCCTGAAGTGGCCGCCTACTAAAACAGATTGTCAGCTTGTACATCATCACAAAGAAACATAGTGAAGTGCTGGAAAATAATTAAAATTGGGAAAAAGTTTTGGACATATTTTGAACAATATTGAATGAAGAATAGTTAATATTGCTAGGATTATTAGTGAGATAGGTAGAATATGTTTGCAGGAAACATACGTGAATAAATAGGATGTTAACTTAAAACACGCGAATTGATAGTTATATACACAAATCTGATCTGGCAGGATGCTTTATGCATGAAACCAAAATTCATTAATTTTTAAAATTCTAGATGTGTGTGTTTGTGCATTTATATGGGTAAATCTGTGTTAATGTACAAGGATTAATGATGAATTGTGTATACTAATATTTAGTGAATAAAAATATTCACAGGTCAGAAAAGTCGACTGTTTGAGAAAATTTTAGTATCACTTATAGTGCTAGAGAAAGTAATTTACTATCTATTTCCTAAAAGGAAGTTAGTGCTTCTTTGAGGTGCCATTATTATTTATTACCTGTAAGTTTCATTTACTGAAATAAAGGTCATGTTCCCTTTGATGAGGAAATTTCTGTTTAATTTAAAACACTGCTTAGCTCGTGGTGGTGGTGAGAGCTTGCAGAGCAGGGCAGACCAAGGCCAGGCTTTGGAGGGGAAGTGAGAGGCCGGGTGCCCAGGGAACAGGAGCTGCAAGGCAGGCCAGAGTCATGACCTCCATGAATAATGAAGGTCAGAACCTGCAGGAGGTCAGAAACCAGGCACACAGGGAGAATGAATGCCAGAAGGCAGAGCAAACATATGGCAAAAGTTTAGGCCAGTGGTTCCTAACCTTTTTCTGGTGGGGTGGAGGTGGGGAGAGAGTCAAATATCCTACTGGGAATGTGATGAAAACTTCCCCCCGGAAAAGTTCATAAAAAAAAAATTCATGCAAAAATTTTTTAAAACAATTTGCTCCACCTCAAACTGATAGTAAAAAAAAAAAAAAAAGTCTTTTCCAAAATGAATTTGCTCTTTCTTTCTAGACATTTGTGAAAAAATGAATGGCCACTGCATGCAATATCTTCCACTGAATCCAAACAGTGGAAATTAAACTAATACTAAACCTTAATTGTGCTGGAGGGAGAGATGGCTTCCACTATTTGTCATGAACTAGTAGTTGTTGAAGTTGTGACTGGTCTTAGATCTGGCTATGTGCACATGTATGTGGTACTCAACAGAGACTCACTTTTTGTTTTAATGGTAACGATTATTGAAAATTGTAAAAAAAAAAAAACCAAAACATATTTATCTATCACTGGCTGCAATTAGAGCTCTCATGCCTTGTTTGCCTTGACAAGGACAGGCTTATTTTAGGGGGCATGAGATTTATCTTTTTTATTTATCTTATGCTCTTCAAGTTCTATTTATGTTCCATTATGCTCTATAATGTGTCCTCAAGTTAATTTGCAATGTGGACTATTGAGCATATCAATTTGAAGTGAATAAGTCTCCCCAAATTTCTTACTATAGAAAGAATAACAAGATATGTATTTTTTTTCAGCCAAAGGAAGAATGACCTTTAAATAAGTTTCAAACTGGTTCTCCAAAACCTCCCCCTTTTTTTTTTATTAGCAGCTTTGCTTGATGAGCTATAGGCTTTTCAATAATGTTTGTAATGGTGACTGTAGGATGGTAAGGAGTCTTTGGGTGGTGGAAACCATTAAGTGTTTGACTACTAACTAAAAGGTTAGCAGTCTGAGTCCACCCAGAGATGCCTTGGAAGAAAGACCTGGAGATCTCTTTCTGAAAGGACACAGCCTTAAAAACTTTATGGAATGTGGTTGTACTCTTTGCAACAATGAATTGGCATTGAAATAGATTGGAATTGACTCTATGACAATGGCTTTTGGTTTGGTAGTGCTGTACCTCATTTATATGGCTTCAAATATCTCTCTACCCCACATACCAAATTGAGAATGAAAATTTCCGTGTATACTATTTCTGAGGCTATGTTTCCTTTTTATTTTCTCAAAAATAATGAATCATCTAATTTTTTCCTTCAAAAGGACGGTGAACACCTGAATAACTGAGAAGTACTTCAAATTTAGCTCCCATTTTTTCACACTCATTTCTTGCAGGGGTAGAGATTTAAGGACCTACCATGTTGAAACTGATGATTTTCTTTACAGTGTATAAAGTTATTTCAGAATTTTTAGTAGAATCTATGGTGCATAAACTAGGATGACGGGTGAAGCTTAGTTCTTTTACTAAAGTAGCAAAATTAATTTTTGCTTAGAGGCATTATGGTACTTCATCTACATCAAGAATACCAAGCACTTTCTTTTACTTTATTTTGCATGGTCAAGAACATTTCCACCAGTTAAAATATACGAATGACACCTGAAGTTTCTAAAGGAGGCATACATATAAAAGCAGAGAATGAGGAGCAGGCATCATCAAGTGATATTAATATTTATCTAGTTGCATGTTGAACAAAAACAGAACTGCCAATTTCTGCACAGTTGTCTTCAAAATAGTAGAAGAAATGTGTTTCTGAGAGGATTATGTCTTTTGGTAGAGGCACTGCTTTCTTTTTTCCTTTGTGTCTTCACTCCAAGAAACAAATCCGCTCAACCATTTCCAGGGCACACAACTTCACCATGACCTCTAGAATCATTTGTGGTTTCTTTTGGTTGGAAATGTAACCGACGAAAGATTGAAGGAAGTTTCAAGATAATTATTTTTGTGTTTGGGCTCATATCAGTAGAGTTGGAGGCTTTCAGATTAAGTTTCCCTCTCAAAAATATGATTCATTCTGTCTGATCAACAGGTCTAAGGCACTGCTTTTGCTGTGTTGGTTTCATGCACTTTTGGTATGAATCTTGTTAATATATGGAATACTAGACCTTTGTCCTTACTAGTTGCCAATGAGTTGGCTCCAACTCATAGCAACTGCATGTACAACAGAACAAAATGTTGCCTGATCCTGCACCATCTTCATGGTTGTTGGTGTGCTCAAGTCCCCTGTGGACACTGTGTATTTTGAGGGCCTTCTTACATTGGGCTGATCCTTCAACACTACATTCTGTTGTGATCCATAGGGTTTTCACTGGCTAGTTTTCAGGAGTAAATTGCTAAACCTTTTTTTTTGTCTCTCTTGGTCTAGAAGATGTGCTAAAACCTCTCCACCACAGATGACTCTGCTGGTAGTTGAAATATTGGTGGCATAGCTTCCAGAATCATAGCAACACACAAGCTGCCACAGTATTACAAACTGACAGACGGGTAAAACCAAAAAACCCAGTGCCATCGAGTCGATTCTGACTCATAGCGACCTTATAGGGCAGGGTAGAACTGCCCTATAGTTTCCAAGGAGCGCCTGGCAGATTCGAACTGCCGACCCTTTGGTTAGCAGCCGAAACACTTAACCGCTATGCCACTAGGGTTTCCAACAGATGGGTAGTAGATTATAACTTTTGGGTTCTGCAAATTGAGTCTTGAGAGTAAACCAAAGGATTTGTAATTTCGTTGTATTATGCTTGTCTGCGTTTTTCATGTAAGCTAAACCTTATGTAAACGAATAATCATAATGGGAAGAACTACAACTTTAATTCCAATTACATGGAAAATATTTTAGATGTCACAAGTCAGTGACAGTGATTATACATTCTATGTCAACCTTTGGAAATCATGAATAAAATAATACTTGGATTACATTTAATATAAAAGGCATTTTTTTTCCAAAATGAGAATTACAAAAAAAATACAAATAAAATGAAAATGTTTCATTTTCTTTGAACCCTGGTAATTATAGATTTCCTGATCCTAAAGCCTATCTTTATTTGGGAGTCTAGGAGCACAAGTATTTGGACTGAAGGATATATGCTAGCCAAGAATGCAAGCAAGAACAATTTAAACCAGACATATAATATCCACCAATCAGATGGATTTGTGGATGGAGTTGGCCAGGAATATCTGACTGCAGTAGCAAAAAGGGGGGAAAAATAAAACCAGAAGGAAGTAGAAAGCATCCCAATGGTTGGCAGATCATTAAATGGGAAGTATTTTATTAACGTTGTTCTGATTCTGAGAGACAAAAATACTGTTCAGAATATGTCCTCTTGTCTTCTAAGTCGTAAAGATCATAGTTAAGCAACCACAGAAAATACATTATGCAAAAGAGAGGAATATTCAAGATTTGAGCTAAAAATGCTAAGTTTCAATACATAGGCAACTGAATAATGATTCTTTATTGACTTATATTAGAACCGTTAGATTTTTATATATTCCATTTGCCTCATAACCCCCATGTTGGTTTTGACCTAATCTTGTCCTAGACATTTTTTTTTTCCATTGAAAAACTGATAACATGCTTCCTTAAGCCAATGGAACTGGATAAATAATTGCATGATTTTATTAAAATGAACAAAAATTGTAGAAGGTAGAGAAGGTAGGAAGATGGATGCTCGATTTCCTTAATACTATCTGATTTCTTTTAAGTTTTGGATACTTGATCCAGCATTTATTTTCACAAATGAGTAACATGGGAAAACAATATTAGAGATAGTTTTGAAAAACTAGTTTTGATGACAGATTTGAATTACTGTTTTTACTAGAGAATGCTTTCAGAAAGGATGTTTTTAAACTAGGACCTTTAATAGTAACGTGCTGGGTTAGAGTGTCATTGTAAAATGAGGAACGGAGGCACCTTATCCTATTGTCTTTTCCCCCTGGAGTCCGTTCCGACTTATGGCAACCGCATGTGTGTCAGAGTAGAACTGTGCTCTGTAGGGTTTTCAAAGGCTGATTTTTCAGAAGTAAATTACCAGGTCTTTCTTCTGAGGTGTGTCTGGGTAAACTTGAAGCTCCAACCTTTTGGTTAGCAGCTGAGTATGTTAGCTGTTTGCACCACTCTGGGATGCCATTTTGTGTATAGTTGGCTACAAACTACCAGCTCAGGACTAGTATAAAATTATCACCAGAGAGTTTAAACACCTAGCGCCTGTCAGGAGAAGAATCCTCTCCAAGCAGTCTCTGAGGATATTAGCATATTTTCAGAGCTTCTTTCCATTTCTCCTTCCAATTACTTTCCCAGTTGTTCCCAACACCCCACTCATATTAACCCCTGTAGCTTCAGTGAGAAAGCACAGTAAGCCCTCTAACGAATGGGAAACCACGTTGCTTGAACAAGCCTCAGAGTACTTCCTATGCATAGGTAAAAATGTGGAATCATTTAGTCAGGGGGAAAAAAAAAACCTTCTCTCTGAGAATGGTGTCAATCCATAGGTCACAAATATCCTAACAAGCCATGGGTTCAGGTGGGGTTCAAAGAGCAGACTTTATGAGTTACTCTTTTAGAAGAAAAAATGCTTTCTTTTTAATCAGATATGAATGCAATATGCTTGAAACACATTTACATTACTGATAAATGTGGCCATTGCCACATACTGCATTGCTTTTCTGTGATATATTCACCCTCTCATCCCATCTTTCCACATATCCAAAAGTCTACATAGAAAGGGCTCAATAAACTAGATTTCAACTCTCCTTCTAGAAAACCTAACCCTATAAACGTAATTATTTTCAAGTATTTATAATGAGAATTGTTATTGCTGTAGAACTGAAATCTAAGTAGTTTTCTAAAGATTTAGACAGAACAGCTTAGGTGAGAATAAGGTTAAGTGATTAAATATGGATGCAGAATAGCAGAATAGTTCTTATCTAGAAACATGTAATTATGTATTTCCTCTGCTGTGCAGGAGACTGACATTTTAAATGTCTGCTGCTTGACAGCTGTGGTCGGACATCTCTACAGCGTTGAGCCTGCTCATTAGTGCTACATTAACCTTAACTTTGCCTCAGGCCATTAACTACCCAACTGCACATTTGACCTTTGTACTACAGATATTTTCAAGCAGTGTGCTAGGCACAGCTTTTAATCTGAGTTCTGTATTATGTGTGGACTGACTTTAGCAGTAAAAAAAAAGAAAAAGAAAATCGATGTATGTCATTAAATAAAGAAACGTGTGGTCTGACACATTCCACAGAGAAAAGCTCTATTTGCAAATAAAACTCTTCTCTAATTCTTCTCCAGATAATTAGCTTTCGTCCACATTAAAAACAGTCTCTTTTATATCATGTTCAGTGAAACAAAGAAGTGCAATATGTGACAATTTCTAAGTGTTTTCAAATTGAAACAAATTCCCACTAGATGAGAACATAAGATTAAGAGGTATGCCTTTTGAACCTAGCTCTGTTTCCAGCAATGTCTAATTAAATGAAATGCAAAATCAAATGTCGATTAGAGCCATATGCTTAAATGCAAACAGCTCCCTAGAAGGTCAGCAAAGTTTGAAACTTATATGGTTACCACTCTTCAAACCATTCGTATGAGGAATACGTATGTCTGAGTAACAAATTAAAAGGTAAATTAGCTTAGTGGAATGTTTTGATGGATTATGCTAGTGTTGTTATAACCAGGTTATGGAATAGTATACAGCTATGTAAAAATTAGAAAGGCTTGTATTTATTAACTTGAAAGGGTTCATGATATACTGTATACCCAATTTTGTAAAATAAAATCAAAACTTACACACACACATCTATACACATTTACATATTAATAAGCAACAAAAGACAATATATATCTATCATCATTTTTTTTTTTTATGACTCATCTATGTATAAAAAACCCATTGCCGTCCAGCTGATTCTGGCTATAGCAACCCTATAGGATAGACTAGAACTGCTCTATAGGGTTTCTAAAGCTGTAAATCTTTACAGAAGCAGACTGCCACATCTTTCTCCCATGAAGTGTCTGGTGGGTTCGAACCATCAACCTTTCAGTTAGCAGCCAAGCTCTTTAACCACTGTACCACCAGGGCTCCTCCATCTATGTATCAACTATGTATCATCTATCTGTCTGTATCATCCATCCATCCATCCGTCCATCCGTCCATCCGTCCATCCATCCACCCACTGACCCACCCACCCACCCACCCATCCCTCCATCCTTCCATCCTTCCATCCACCTCCCACCCACCCACCTACCTACCTGCCTACCTACTATCTATCTACCTATGGTTTGCTTGTTAGTATGCATATAGAGAAAGTTTAACAAAGATACATACCAGACTGTTAACATTGGTTACCTCAGGAGGGAGGAATGAAAAGATTATGGAGGGAAAGATAATAACTTGTACTTCATGTTCCTTTTTATTATTTTACTACTGGCAAATATATATGTTACTTTTATAATGAACAATGATTGAAGTAAATTATAATGGTACAGCCAAGAGGAAATGTTGCTCATTTTGACAGTAGTAACTGGACATTCCTATGTCAACAAAACTAGAAATGACAACTTGAGTGCGGATTGCATTTCCTTTTATATATTTTTTGTCATGTGATATATCAGGAGACCTTTCTGGCACTGCTGGTCTCAAGGGCATGGGAAGCAATGAAGCAATAACTATGCTAATCCATGTTTCACCCTTGCCTTCAAGTAAGCCCAGAGCAAACAAGTCTGCAGGCTGTGAACGAGCAATTGTGCAATAGCCTTTTTCTACTTTACTGTGTGCTCACAGTGCGTGGAGCTGGTCGTTACCAGTGATTGGCATTCACTCTGCTCTCGGCTTCCCACACCGGAACTTCCAGGCATACATAGCTCAACCCTGTCTGAACAGACTGCAACTGAAGTGCAGATTTTGGCAGGAGTGATGTAGCTGTGTTTTCCAGTATAATAATCTATTAATAAGTATATATTTTTGAAAATGTGATAATTTCTGTGAAATTTTAAAAGCAGATGAAAATAGTCTCCTATTTAAAGATTCATTCAACTTCGATTTATCTAACAGCTAATACCAGCCAGACATTGCTAAGTGATTCATTTTTTATTAGCTATTAATTTAGCAAAGATATAGTACCTGACTACATGATAACAAGCTCAGTTACTTTTCACGAGTCCTTTCACTCCTCTGGTTCTCAGTTTCCTTAATTATAAAACAAGAACGTTGAACTAAATCACTGGGTCTTAGCCCTGGCTACACATTAGGATAGTTTGAGAAAACTCTGATGTCCAGGTCCCATCACAGAATGTCTGAGGGAGAGACCCAGGCTCTGTACAGTTTAAATGTTTCCCTCATGATTATAATGTGATACTATAACTGATAACTACTAGACCAGATAATCTCTAAGGTTCTTTCTGTTTTCCTAATATACATACATCTATGATGTACTAATTATGATAGCTGTCTTACACAGCAATGTGATGAAGTAGTAATATGTCACTATGTATTAATTTCAGCATCACATATACACAGGAGCTGTTCTTGTGTCTGTTTGGCGGAATCTGGCACAGCTTGCCTCCAGCCCTGCCCTTCAGATTTCTTCCAATTTCTAATGAGACACAACAGGAAAGTCTATCTGATATTTTTTTACAATCTAGGAGTGGGCACCTTGGTTTAGTGTTTCCCAAGGCACTTTAAGAATAATGTAAGGAGGTTGAATGATCATCTTATCTTTTATAATACATTTCTTGTACTAGCTTGTAATTCTGGAAGGTGCTAAAAACTAAGACTGCATCTAGGGCCAATTCAACCAGAATTTTTTGAGTGCCTCTTGGGTTCCAAACCTGTCCTCTACTCTGGGAAACAACCATACAAACAGAGGAATTGTAATACCAGATAGCAAAGGCCATAATACAAGTGCTGCATGAGAATTGAGGAGGAACCAACAAACTCTGGATAGGTAGGTTAGGGAAGAAGTTGGGGAGAAGGTAAGCTTTAAGCTGGGTCTTGAAGGATGAGTAGAAGATTGGGAGCGTGAAGATGGAGGAGAAGGCATATTTGGGTGGAGGAACTTGCATGCGCTAAGCCTGGAATCTTGTTCAGTAAACGTTGAGATATTTTGTGTGATGCAATTATATGTTTGTGGTTTATGACTGGGGGTCTGTGTGTTGCAGAAAGCAGGACATTCATAGGATGAGTCTACGGAGAAAAAAAAGAAAATGGAGTGAAGGGTAGAAAATTTTTGTGCTTGATATGAGATTTTATCTAAATTGTTTAGGATTTTTAAGGAGAAAAGTGATGTGGCAGACTTCAGAAGCCAATTCTGTTTACACCCTGGGGATTGCAGTGATGGGAATGGGTGGGAGAAGGCCGGCAAAACTAGAGGCAAGGAGAGCATTTGTTAGACTGTTGCAAACCCAAGTAACAAATTATAAATTCGTATATGGCCCTATTATATTTATTGGCTTCTCATGGATACTCTGACAAGGAACATTTTCTTATTTTTATTTAAATATGGTCAAACTGTTACTCTTATTAGTTATATTCGATTTCCGTGTTCTAGAGATATCTGAAGCCCAGGATGAGCAACCAAAAGTGTTCTTGTGACTACAGAAAACTAAGTATGGATATAGTTACTCTCACAGCAAGTTAGGTTTTGCATCATCCAGAAAATATAATACTTCATTCATTGAGACAGTGCATGTAGAACTGGAAAAAGAGGCATGGTGTGTAGTGGACCAAGCACTGATTCGGGAGCTGAGGTCTGGATTCTTGTAATAGGATCGACGTTACTTGGCTGTGTGGTGGTAGATATGTCTTTTTGCCTTATCTGCAGTCACTAAGGTGACTGGTATCTTAACCCTTTTATTTCTCACCAATTAATTTTTATATTTTTTTCATATATAAATCCCCTAGCTCTTCAATGCAACCACTTTTTGCAACACATATCTCAGTTCCTGTGACGTAAAAACTGCCAAATGTGGAATACAGTTCCAAAGTAGGATATCCCCTCAAATTTCAATCCTCACAAACCAAAACTTATCTCATCTTTCATTACTTAAGTCTCAAACTTTGCTGCAGTGCACAGCTAACCACTCTGTTTTCATTTATCCTTGCTTTCTCTCCTCAGAATTTGTGTTCTATCAATTATTAATTTTCTTGTCATTGCACCAGCCAGAAGAGACTAAGTTATGACGTGGTAGCAAACGACTTTAACGTATATAGACTTCACACTCTATGCCCATTTCATATCAGTTCGGGGTGCTGCTTAAGTTGCCTTTCCTTCAGGACCCAGGATGACAGAATGGCCTCCATCTGAAGCGTTGTCAGTCACCGTGGTAGAGGGCACAGAAACTGGCAAAACCACATTGGTTCTTAAGTCTTACACCTGGAAGGGACGCACATCACTTCTGCATACACTTACTAGAACCCAAAGTAAGTCACATGGCCAAAAGTAACTCCAAAGGGGTTGTTTGCCCAGGAGGTAGAGAATTGGAATATTTGAGAACAAGCTAATGACTACACATCCTTGTTATGTCCTTCCCCTCCACACACAAATGTTTTCAAGTCTCTTCCATATTTGAAGAAGCATGTTGTTGTTAGGCTCCATCAAGGCGGTTCCGACTCGTAGTGGCCCTGTGTACAACAGAATGAAATGCGGCTCAGTCCTGCGTCATCCTCACAATCACTGCTACATTTGAGCCCATTGTTGCAGCCACCGAACAATTATATGCACAAACAAAACTCCTTCCATTTTCTTTGTTAGAATTCTCCACTTCAGTTTTCAACCCACTACTTAATGCTCAACATATTACAGTCTGGAGTCTATCACTCCACATCTAGACATTTTCGGTATTTTACTTAAGTTCTCATGATGACTTTTTACACTGTGGAGAACCTCTCTCATTTAAAATTCCATCATTCTTTTGTATGTGTAACTCTTTAACTTTAAAGCTTTTGTTCTTTTGCTCTTCCTACTTGAGTTCTTTGGCTTCACTGTATATTATCTTCCTGAAAGATTTCAGTCATATCCACAGCTCCAGTCACCTTCTCTATGGATGATAAATCCCATATGCCATGTCCAGTCCACAAAGTTCCAAGGACGTATATTCAACAGCAAACTTCTGTGATGTTCCTGGTCCCTGTAACAGCAGCACCAGCATCATCTGCCTGTTTCTTTGAAACGTAGAGTCTTGGGCCCTGACCCAAAACTACTTAATCAAACCTGCATTTTGATAAGACCCTGAGGTGATGATTTTAAATATTAAGTTTGAAACGTAGTGTCCTACTTGATTTTCCCGTTGGAATGTTTCAAAGAAATCTCAAACTGAACATGTTGAGAATGGAATTAATTGCTGATTAGTAATTATCTTTACTCATGTATTAAAAAAAAAAAATTATTCAGTCTACTATATATCACCACCAGAGCTCAGTAATATACATGGTGAATAAAACAAACAAAACAATTAAAAAAAAATTCCTACCTGCCTGGGTGTTTTATTTTAGAGTGAAGAGAGAGATAACAAACAATGAAACATAATAAATTTGTTATTATGGTATGCTAAAAATGGTATGTGCCATTGAAGAGTGGAGATATTGAACAGGGTAAAGGCAATCCTAAGTATAATGTGGGACATTGAGAAGGTAGTATTTCTCTTCCTTTATTTATCACAGTTAATGATACCCTCACCACACAGTCATCTCAGGGGGGAAAAAAAGAGATTATCCTAAAATACTTTACCTGTCAATCCTGGTTTCCCAATGTCTTTAGAAGATTTCACTTGTTCTCATCCTTACTGGCGGATTTTATGCACATCTCTCTTTTTTTTCCTCTTGTATTTTAGCCTTAGATGCCTAGTGACCTCACTGTTTTTCTATTTCCACGTTGTTGCCATGATGGTTAAGTCACTTGCTTGCTTGGAAACTTGTAATGACTCTCACTGCCTTCTGAATAAAACTGAAACACCTTATGATAATCAGTACGGTTGCTGATAATCTGACCTTTTTCTACTTCTAATCACAGTTCCCAATAGCACACTGTCCACTAGCTAAACTAAGTATGTACAGTTCTGTGAACACATGATATTCTCTTTTCTCTTCACCTTTGCTTGTCCATTTCTGTCTATGGGACAGTCATTTGGCTGCTGCTTTCCTATATCTTGTACAGCCTTCAAAACTGAAGTTTTGTCTTCTTTTGTAGATATTTCCTGATTCCTCCTCTGTGACATTTTTAACACTGTACTCTTATTGCGGATTTTCACCAGAGTGTGCTTTCTTAAGAATGTTGAGACTGTCTTGTCTATTCCTGAACCATTAGTGCCAAGATTAAAAAAAAAAAAAAAAAGTGCCTGATAATCAGTAGTGCTTAGTACTTTATCATGAATGACTGTTGATGGTTTATTGAACAAGTAGAAATCTTCTAGGATAAAATAAAAGTTACAATTCTTTCAGAGAGAAGAATTAACAGCAAATACCTCACTTTTGTGGGACCCTAGAGTATGGTTTAGATGGCTGCTGAAGTTGAAACAGGAGAGGTAGAAGGGTACTTTTCCAAGAAGTTTGGATTTTATGCTATAGAGAATAGGCAGCCACTGATGGACTTTAAGCAAGTGAGTGACATAATCAGTGGAATATCAGACTTGAGTTTTAAAAGTTGGCTTTCATGGAGGATGGAACATAACTGGAAAGGGAAGAGAGCAAAGATACATAGTCCTAGAGCAGTAATTTCAGGAAAAGATGATAAGGACTTGAATTAGGCATCAGCTGGGGATGAGGACTGGAAAAGAAAGATATAAAGCTGTCCCAATATAATATATTGGTTGTGAAGGGGTAAATGAAACTAGAGTGTCGCTGACCAAGATTGGAGTAGGAGATTTTGGGTCCATTAGGAAAATCTCTCAAGTGTTACACAGTCAATTGGGAGGTCTCAATATTCCAGCCATTTTGCCAGGCCTCTTTACACCTTCTCCCCACTTATCAGCTGCTTCATTATCTCACATTTTGCATTTACAACAATAGTAAAAAATCTACTATCCGACTATTTTGTGCATTAACGCCATATGTCTGGCAGTAACAAACACCAAGGTGTGAGGTAAGAGTAACGCTGGCTGTGATGGTTAAAGTTATGTGTCAACTTGGCGGGGCCTTGATTCTCAGTGGTTTAGCAGTTATGTAGTGATGATATTAGGAAGTTATGTAATGATGTAATCATCTTCCAATATGGGGTCTGATGTGGTCATCCTCCATTTTCCCATAATGCTGATTTCACATAATGACCTGTTCTTTGGAACCTAACCATGCCAGTAAGTGAGGAGAGGGTGTATTTCTAGATTACAATCCTAAATAAGTGGCCATTTATAGTGAACAGAATTTAGGACTCACACATCCTTCCATTCATTAAGCTCCACTTCTCTAGGAAAGAACTAGTCTACTTCCTAAATTATTGCTTTAGTAGCTGCAACATGATAATTTGTATTTGTTCTTGCAACCCAGTTAGTGAGAATACAGCCATTATGGAGGGACTTATTTTCTACTAGAGGAAACTCTGCAGTAAGTAAGTAATATAATTTCTGTGCTAGCAAGAAAACAACGCGTAAAAACAGAACACAATTCAACAGGGAATGAATGCAGTTTCATAACTGTTACATTTCAACTGTTCTTCAATTTTCTAAAGTTTGCTGTCCTTCTCCCATTTCTTTCTCCACCCCCTTCCTTCTGGTCCCAAGAACATCTCGTTGATGTCAGGGTAGGGCTCTTTTATTTCTTTTTTTTCCAAAGCATTTGTTTATGTCAAAAAATGCAGGACTAAACCTTTAGGATTTGATCTTTTGAAATCCTACAACTCAAGTTCTTGGGAACCCAAAGCCTTGGTTTTAAAAGTCAAAAGCCTTGGTGTTTTAAATTTTAAAAAAGTCTACATTTTTGTTGAAATTTCCCTCTCATGATTAATCAGGGGAAGGGAGTAGTGTGGGAAGAAAAATAATAAAAGCTTATTTAATATATTAAAATATTATTCCTTCCAATAACCTTTATTTCCATGCTTCCGAAACATTTATTTTTTTTTTTCATATTTAACAAAGAAATATTACCTTATGTTCTTGGACATCAAAAAAAAAAAAAACCTAAATAGGCAAAAAACAAAACAAAACAAAGAACCCAAGTCAACTAAGCTTTTAATCAATAAGCAACCAAGTAGAATGTTGTAATCCTCCGACATTAGTAATTAGTGTTAGCGTGGTTTAGACGTCAGCAGCTAGCGAGGGTGTTCTAGAAAGGGTAAATGAAGAGGGCTGTGTGTGTGTGTGTATGTAATATCCACTGCTTCTTGGAACTGAAGAAATGTAAGATTCACAACCAGTAAAAACTTGTCCAAAGAATAAATTTGAATACTTGCATTATTTTTGAAAAGGATAATATATTTTTTGGCTCGAATGTTAGAAAATTATTTAATACATAGGAAAATAAAACGAGTACCAAAACCAAACCAGTAGCCATGGAGTCAGTTGAGACTCACAGCAACCCCATGTGTGTGGGAGCAGAGCTGCCGTTCCAGAGGGTTTTTAATGGCCCAGTTTTCAGCATGGATCATCAGGTCTTTCTTCCGAGGTACCTCTGGGAGGACTCAAACCTCCAAGTTTATGGAGCATATTAACTGTTTGCCCACCCAGCAACTCCAAAACAAAAACAGAAAACAAAAAAAGTTGCATTCTAAGTATTATGCATAGCAATATATACCATTTAGGTTGGACTTTATTATGGATTTTTGGTGTTAATTGTTTTCTTTGTTCTTTCATTCAGAGAATTTATCAACAGCCTTCGACTGTTCAGGACATTCTATGGAGGCCTGGCAGATCAGCTTTGTGTTAATGAATTAGCTGCTGCTGACGGACTACCCTGCTGGAACGGAGAAGATATAGTGAAAAGGTATTCTATGTTTGGCAGTCTGTGAAAATACAATGACCGCTTTCATCCTTGCTTTCTTTTTCTGAATCAGAAATGGATTACTTCAATTTTAACTTTGCCACAGAGGTTCGGGTATACATTAATTCCTTCCCTTGGAGTAAGAAAATCTCATTTTTTTTTTTTTGACATTTAAAAATATAATAGCATTTTGTGGTGTTTTGATCGGTCTTTTCTAACTCTGACTTACCCAATGATCCTATTTTTTCAATTATGCACCATTTACCTTCTCTCCAATTTGCCTTATTTATCAAATATTTTACATTTGTATTTTAGTTTAACTCTATAACTATTTAGAAAGTGAGGAAATTTGGTGAAATGAGAATACGTATGCAAAGATTCACTGATAGATACATGTCTCAGCAGTGTTCCTATGTCCATCTTACCACAGTCTCTGTGTGTGTGGTGTCTGTACAGTGGGAGGACACGTTTATATTTGAGGCACTCTCTATTTGTATGTTGTCTATTGTTTTCAAACTTTTACCTTTTTTTCTCACTGTCTAGAATTTCAGCTCTTTGACAATTTCTTTTCTTTGCTTTCTGCAACTGATTGTATTCTCAAGTGATCTTCTGAGCTTCAGAAAGTCGTCAATTCTCCCCAAGTAATTCAGGACAGTAATCAATAAAATTGCTTGGGATTAGTGCTTGGATTTGCTGATGCTGGTGATTATTACAGAATGTAGGAGAATGAGGCTCTGTGTCGTGTTTGGATTTGAATCTGTTATAAGTATACTTTATTTAAAGCAGTCTGCAAAAAAAAAAAAAAAGATAAAATACTAACCTTTCTTACTTACATATGCGTCTTTTCTATGTGAAGAGCAATAGCTTAGTTACCAAACGAATGGAGTTCATTATTTAAAAAATTCAGTTTACTGTGATAGGTTATAATTAATTTAAAATATATTGTTTTTCTTGTGTGCTGTCAAGTTGATTCCAACTCATAGTGAACTGCCCTGTAGGGTTTCCTAGGCTGTGATCTTTACGTGAGAAGATTGCCAGGTCTTTTCTTCTGTAGAGCTGCTGGTGGTTCAAACCGCTGACCTGGTTAGCAGCTGAGTGCTTAACCATTGTGCCACCGGGGCTCCTGATTTAAAATATAAATGTATGTAATAATAACTGTTTACATATTTTTGGGTCATTATGCATCCTGGTGACACAGTGGTTAAGTTCTTGGCTGCTAACCTAAAGGTCAGCGTTAAGAACCTACTAGCGGCTTCCATAGAAGAAAAGGCCTGGTGATCTCTCTTAAAGATTACAGCCTAGAAAACCCTATGGGGCAGTTCTACTCTGTCCTATAGGGTTACTGTGAGTCAGAATTGACTAGATGGCACACAAAAAACAATATTAATCATAAAGGTTATATTCCTGAGATGTTAAATGATTATTTTGTAGCTCATTTCTGAATATGTTGTAAAGATTCTTGGATTTCACAGAAAAAAATTATTGAGGAAAGAAAGTGTTATTAAATTTAAACACAGTATTTGCTCCACATGGCTAGTGTTCTCTCTTTCTCTCTCTTTTTTTTTTTTCCTTATTGTTGTGCTCCTGGGACCTTGAAATATAAATATTTTCTAAATATTTCTTTTTGTCTTTACTGAGAGTTGTGGTAACATACATAGCACTTTCAGTTCTTAAAGTATTCGTGCTAATACGATTTTTTAAATCTTAGATCCAGTAGTTAAATTCTGCTTTTCATACTGTTCAAACTGGAATTGAACTATTTTGTGGATTAACAATTTTTCTCCAGGGACTAATGAGAATCCCATGGTGATTAGTGAAAAATTTAGCATATAATATATAAATATATTGAATACATTACATTATACACCAAATTATATTATGTCATTTGATTTTAGAAATTAAGGCAAAGGCCTTGTTTCATTCTTCACCTGACTCTTTGGGATTGGTTTGTAAGAGGAAATATTGCTGGAAAAATCAACGATAAAAGAAAATATTTTTGAAAGATAGTATTTTCTACTTAAAGAACATATTTTCTTCTATATAATAGATTTTTTTAAAGACTTCATTCATTCTCTATGAATAAACAAAGCACAATTTTAGCAAGAATTCTCTGTGGAAAATGTCTATATTTCAAATAGACAAAGTGAGCGAGTCTCAGCATTCTCATTTGCTGCCAGTTTAGGCCTCCTCCTTCCAACACCGTCCCTTCCTCCTGTTTATCAAACCAAAAAGCAACCCAGGTGCTGTTGAGTTGACTCTGACTAACGGAGACCCATGTGTGTACTCCACAGGGTTTTCAGTGGCTGATTTTTGGAGGCAGATTAGCAGACCTGTCTTTTTAGGTGCCTCTGGGTGGACTCAAACAGGTTAAGTCAGTTAGCAGTGAATGTTTAACCTTTTACACCACCCAGGGATTCCTCCACTCTATTAAACAAAACAAAATGAAACAAAAAACAAACGCACTGCCATCGAGTTGATTCCAACTCATAGGACAGGGTAGAAGTGCTGCATAGGGTTTCCAAGGCTGTAAATCTTTACGTTAGCAGACTGCGATATCATCATGTCATACAACCACCACCACTGCCCATTTCCAAATTTTTCCATCACCCTTAACAGAAATTCAGTGCCCACTAAGCAATGACTGCTTGTAGTGGGACGGGTCACTTTTGTGTGGCCTTTTTCACCATTGTCTTGTAATGCTGAGAGGCTCCTGGAACTAGAAGATCAAGAGAGAGAGCAAGCTGTAAACCTGAAAAGGGTGAGAAACCATGGCAGGAGAGACCAGCAGGAGATGGAGCAGTGGGCTTCCCTGCCCATGGATCAAGAAAGCTGAGTGCCTGGGGTGTCTCTGGGAACATATTGGCAGGGGCTAAGAGAGCTTTGTAACACTTGTCTGAGCAGGACAAAGGCCTAGGGCCAGAGAGAGGTGTGCTGGCAAGCACAGCTGTAAAGAGTCTGTCCTGATGGAAGAACTGTATGGTGAGTTCTCCTGAGCCTTAATTGTAACCTGTTACTTCCCTAATAAATCCCGTAATTCTGAGGATTGTCTGTGAGTTCTAGGTGTCCATTGCAATGAATTATTGAATCCAGCAGAGAAGTAGAGAGTGCTGTGGAAGAGACAGTTGGTGTCAGAACTGATAAAGACAGCGGGATGAGAAGGCATGTCTGACCTCTGCATCAGAGAAATCAGCCTTGGGCTGTTGATTTTGATTCTCCTTCCCCCTTGTGAAGAGAGAGGAAGTCAGACTCCACTACCACACCATTTTTCATTCCCTCTTTCCCCCTTCCCTCCCTCCAACCTCTGGTATTACTAATAAACTTTGGTCTCTATACATCTGCCTATTATAGATATTTCACATAAGTGGGATCATACAATACCTGTCCTTTTGTGACTGACTTATTTCACTCAGTGTAGTGTTTTCAAGGTTCAGCCATATTGTGGTGTGTATCAGAATTTCATTTGTCTTTAAGGCATAGTGATATTCCGTTGCATGTATCTACTGTATTATGCTTACCCATTTATCTGTTGATGGATATTTGTTTCCATCTTTTGGCTGTGAATGGTGCTGCAATGAATTTTGGTGTATCAGTGTTCTTGCTTTCAATTCTTTTGAGTATATACCTAGAAGTGAAATTGCTGAATAATATGGTAATTTTATGTTTAACTTTTTGAGGAACTGCCAAAATGTTTTCCACAGTGCCTGTACCATTTTAAAGTCCCACCAGCAATGAATGAGTGTTCATTTTCTCCACATACTTGCCAATACCTGTTGATTTTTGTTTTTTGATCATAGCCATCTTTGTTGAGGTGAATTGATATCTTATAGTGGTTTTGATTTGCATTTCTCTAATGAATGATGGTGTTGAACATTTTTTAATGTACTTATTGATTATTTGCATTTCTTTTTTAGTGAAATATCTATTCAGTTAGTTTGTTCACTTTTACAGTTGGGTTGTTTGTCTTTTTATTGTTAGATCATAGGAGTTCTTTAGACTCCTGGTGGTGGAGTGGTCAAGAGCTCAGCTGCTAACCAAAATGTTGGCAGTTCAAATCCACCAGCTGCTCCTTGGAAACCCTGTGGGGGTAGTTCTACTCTGTCCTATGGGGTAGTTCTACTCTGTCCTATGGGGTAGTTCTACTCTGTCTTATAGGGTTGCTATGAGTTTGAATTAATTTGATGGCAAAGGGCTAGGAGTTCTTTATGTATTCTGTATATTAAGTCTTCATTCGGTGCAAGTTTCTCAAATTTTTATCCCAATATATAGTTTATCTCTGTGGGTTACAAGGTCGACACACAAACATTAGTAGAGTTCTAAACATCAGCAATGAGCATCCTGAAAAGGAAATCAAGGAAGCAATTCTATTTTCAATAGCATCGAAAAATAAATTTTCTCAAAGAAGTGAAAAACATACTGAAAACTATAAATCATTATTGACAGACATTAAAGGAGATATAAATAAATGGAAGGACATCCTATGTCCATGAGTTAGAAGACTTAATATTGTTAAGATGTCACTTTTACATCTTAACAATCTATAGAATCAATGCAATATCTATTAAAATTACAATAGCCTTCTTTGTAGAATTGGAAAAGCCAGTCCTCAAACTTATATGGAACTCCAGAATAGCTAAAACAATCTTGAAAAAGGAGAACCAAGTAGGAAAAAAAAAAAAAGAAGGCTTAGTCAATTCTTAATATCAGTTTAGAACTGGATTTCTTTTTCAATGCAAATTTTATGCTGAAATCTAAATATTCATGAATAAAGAATAGGTTCATTATGGTGTATTTACCATGGAGTATTATTATATAGCAGTCAATATATAACACAGATTTACATATGCTAATGTGGAATGGAAACCCTAATGGTATAGTGGATAAGTGCTACGGCTGCTAACCAAAAGCCTGGGAGTTCAAATCCACCAGGTGCTCCTTGGAAACTCTATCCTATAGGGTCGCTATGAGTTGGAATAGACTCTATGGCAACAGATTTAGTTGCGGTTTTGATATTGAATGATTTCAAAGAATTATTAAGTAAAAATAGCTAGAAACAGAACAATACATATTTTACCAGCAAATTTGAATAAATAAGGTAGTTACTAATATTGTTTTTTTTTTTTTTCTGGTCAGTTACATAAAAAAAACCATTGATTTGCCTAAATACAGGGTAAAGTACTTGCAAAGCTTTTATTTTTTATTTGCTATTTATTCATTTTTTTATTATGAAGATTGTGTTATATGAATGTTGGAACTATGAGCCATTATTATTTCCTTCTTTACATAATTGTCTTTAGATAAAAGATATTAATGCTGTTTTTCCCTCTAATTCCTACCAATTTGGATTTTTGTAGTAATTTTGGGATATAGATTTGTCAAAGCATTATTGAATATTGTTCAATACTGAATTACAGAATTTATCAAATAAGGCATGTATATAAAGTCAAGTCCTGATGAATGTTATAATCTTAGATTATTAACCACATTCTCCTTGAGAAAAAAAGGAGTATAGCTGTGATCAGTGGTGAATAAAACTAAGTCTCATGTGAGATATTCATTTCAGAGACCTGAAGTCAGTTGAAATAAATAAAGCCATACAATTTTGAGGAAATAGATACCAAATGAATGTACACCTCATTGTAAGCATAGTAGATTTTTTTTTTTTTTTTTTTATGGCGGGATAATGAGCTTACCAAGTTCATTCTAAAGAAATAATGTCAAATACAATAATAGGGTAAATTGTTGGCCACGATTGAATCTATCATTTATTATAGGAGCAAAGTGATTATTTTGGCAAGATTTCTTCTCTTGCAGGCCTTTTTTTTAGCATATGCTTGATAAGATTATTTATGTACACAGACATGCTGCCTCAAAGAAGAGGAGAACCTTAGAGACTATTTCAAAATCCTAACTGTCCTATAAAAATCAGAGGAATCACCTATGTGCTCATCAAAAGAGGTAAAATTTCTCTATGGTTGTAGATGAAAATATCTGTAGTGTTTAGGAGCCTTTAATTCTCTAAACAAAATCTAATTTAGTTCAAGTGATTTTGAAGACTGTTCATACTATTGACTCTATTACAGCTATTGAGGCCAACAGTTCAAACCATTTTTTATTTAAGATGAAAATATGTTACTAAAATCCACATAGGCTACATTTCTTAAAGTCCCTCTTACCTACTCCTGACTCTTCATCATGAAACAAAATTGTTCTCTGAAAGGCATGTCAGTCCCTACTTGTTCTCAGTGCTCTGTGATTGGAAATTGATTGTTTGATGATTTACGTTCATCTTTCTGGGTGCTGAAGTTCAGCTGACAGCTACTTAATTACCAGGGCTGTCCTTTTCCCTTTTGATTAATGGACAGGTAATCCCTCCATCTCCAGGAACTTATGACCGCCACAAGGATTCTCGAACTAGTCAATCGCTGCTAAGTGCCTTAGTAAAAATAATGAACCATGTTATTTCTACTTCATCTTACCTGTTAACATCCTTAAATGCTTGTTTATAATCCACTTTATGCTTTTCTAACTTTTTGTTAAGGTGTTCCTTCTTCTTAACTGGCTGTAATTGATGTTTTTAAATAAAATAAAAATAAAAAGCCTTAGAAATCTCTGAGTTTTTATTCTCACCTCTTATTGGTTTCTTTTTCACTCAGGCAGATGATAATTTTCCTGGGTATATATTCTTTTAACCTCAACAATTTTTTCTTCTTTTTACCCATTATCTGTCTGGAAAGCCACTTTGACCTTTTTCTTCCCGACTTTACTGCACTCAATTGTATTTTACTTTTCCTTTCTTTTTTTTTTTTTTTTTTTGAAATCCTAGCCTAGTTTCTAAATATTACAGACTATGTTCTAAAAACAACCAAGTCTCAAGATTGTTCTAAACTTTATTATAACGTTGCCTTCCCTGTGTTTCTTTTGCAAAGGCAGTATGTTCTTCATGACTTAAACAGCAGTCTGTTTTCTATTAAATTTTGTTTTTTTGTACTTTCTTCCAGCTATCTGTCTAATCAGGTTTCTAGCACTGATGAACTATTCCAGTTGCTGTTCAGCTGATTTTGACTCCTGGCAACCCCCTGTGTGTCAGAGTAGAACTGTACTCCATCGGGCTTTCTGTGGCTGATTTTTCAGAAGCAGATCACCAGGCTTTTCTTCCTAGGTGCCTCTGGGTGGACTGGAACCTCCAACCTTTAGGTCAGCAGTGGAACGTATTAACCATATGTGCCACCCGGGGACTCCTTGTTGAACTATGCAAAATAAAAATAAACCAAAGTTGCCATCGAGTCAATTCCAACTCATGGAGACCCTCTAGGACAGAGTAGAACTGTCCCACAGGGTTTTCAAAAAGTGGTCAAAAAACTTCTGACCTTTTGGTTAGCTGCTGAGCTCTTAACCACTGCACCATAGCTTCCTAACAGTCACTGGTTCGGAATTGAAAGTCGCTTAAAAGGTGGGATTTGGAGCCCTCCCATCCTAGCAATCTATCATGGAACTTGAAATTCCTCCTATTAAAGGAATAATTTTCAACTAAATTATTTTCTCCCTGCAACTGTATATAGAGCTTTGCCAAACTTCCACTTCCATCTTGAGACCTAGCTGAGAACTTATGTCCTCATTGGAGTTTTATTGTCACCTCTAATACTTACGTTGGAAACTCTGGTGGCATAGTGGTTAAGTGCTATGACTGCTAACCAAAAGGTCAGCAGTTCAAATCTACCAGGCGCTCCTTAGAAACTCTATGGGGCGGTTCTACTCTGTCCTACAGTGTTGCTATGAGTCAGAATGGATTCTATAGCAACGGATTTAATACTTACATCATGGCCCCGTCTTAATTATCTATTGCTGCTGTAACAGAAATACCACAAGTGGGTGGCTTCAACAAACAGAAGTTTATTCTCTCACAGTCTAGTAGGCTAGAAGTCCAAATTCAGGGCGTGAGCTCCAGGGGAAGGCTTTTTGTGTCAGCTCTGGAGGAAGGTCCTTGTCATCAGTTTTTTCTTGGTTTAGGAGTATCTCAGCACAAGAACATCAGGTCCAAAGGACACACTGTGCTCCCATTGGTGATTTCTTGGTGGTATGTGGTCTCCATGTCCTTCTGCTCACTTCTCTTTTTTATATCTCAAGAGATTGGCTTAAGACACTATCTAATTTTGTAGATCTCATCAACATAACTGCCACTAATCCCATCTCTTTAACATCATAGAGGTAGGATTTACAACATGTAGGGAAATCACATCAGCTGACAAAATGGTAGACAATCGTACAATACTGGGAATCATAAACTAGCCAAGTTGATACACATGTTTTTGGAGGACACAATTCAATCCACGACAACCTCTGTAATACTTTTGTATTTATATGTCATATATCTTCTTTACCAAAATTTCTTTTAAGTAGAACCCCTATGTTATTTGAGAAGTTCAAAATTATTAATACCAGGGAACACCTATGAATAATTTTTTTAAAAGATAACAGGACTCTGATGAAATAGAATTTTCGTAAGTGTTAGTGGGGTATTTGGGAACTTGGGATGCAGCTTGACGATGACACTTTTGTGGATAGTAAGTAGGTCTGAAATGAAGTAGAGTTCCTGGAAGAAAGATTATAAGGGAGAGGAAAGTTCTACTCAGGATGCTATTTTTTTTTTTTTTTCTTCCATCTCTTCACATTAAGATCATGCATGGCTTATTGTGTGCAATTCCCCGGACATTTTTGTGGAACCAGGGTCTAAAAAAACTCTAAGAACCTAAAGTGCTTTTAAATGAAAGACTATTTGCCATGATTGTCCCCATCAACAGACAAGTCTCCCAGGGTGGAGGGTGGGGCAGATAAAAGTGCAAAAGCCTGCCAATGGTCAAAAGTCTGAATTTGCGATCTTCAGTAAGAGAAGAACTGGAACATTTTTTCTTTATTTCTGACAGATATAAAAAGTATGGTTTTAGATAAAATGTAAGTTACTGTAGAATTCTTCATGTTCTAGCATCCACACCTGAGATCCTGCTGGATAGTTATATGTATGGTTGATGTACCAAGTTTGGAAGGGACCTAAAATAAAAATTGCTGGTTTTTGCATGTGTACTGTCTTTACACCACAGTTAGCCTCCTCCCATCTTACTCTAGTACTCTTGCTTGGCAGATAATTTTTATTTAAACAGTAGTCCCTGAAATAGTTATAACAAGATTTGATTATGTAGAAAACAGTATAGAATATAATAGGAAGAGATACCCATTTTATCAACTTTGCTCCAAATCCTGGTATTTCCAACTAGTTTAAAGCCTAGGAAAATGTCCATCTTTCTCAGGTCAATATACACATTGTGTTTTTTTCCAAAAATGCTCCCTTAGTGTTTTGGTGGTGCCCTGGTGTCAAAATGGTTAAGTGCTCAGCTGCTAACTGAAAGGTTGGTGGTTGGAACCCACCAGCCACTCTGCAGGAGAAAGATGTGATGTCTGCTTTTGTAAAGATTTATAGCCTTGGGGGCAGTTCTGCTCTGTCCTATAGGGTCTTTATGAGTTAGAATTGACTTGATGGCAATGGGTAATGTTTTAGATTGTATTGTGTCCCCCAAAAGATATATTGAAATCCTGTCCCCTGTATCTGTAAATATGACCTTGTTTGATGTTAAAAGTAGAATTTCCACAAGATTAAATGTGCATATAAACTCTTAAACTTTATTTGCAATTCAGGAATTGGAAGCATTGATCAGGAAGTCAGACAAGAGTGCCAAAGGACAAGCAGAAGGGGCCAAAGTTATATGGGCAAAGTGATGTAAGAACAAGGAAGTCACACTGATAAAAAAGTGATTTATTTGTTCTAAGTTACTTTCCGTATGTGGCATGTTGGAAACTTTCCTTGATAGGTCATACCATAGCTGAGGTGGCAGGCGTGGATTGGTTGACTTAGCTTTCAGCTCCTGGGGAGGTCAGGCATTTATAGGAAACAGAAACTAGCTAAGTTAGTATAAGTGACTCCGTCTTGGGCCTAGTATAGTCAGATTAACATTGGAAATATGATCTTCGAAGATATTATCCATTAACATGAAGTTATACTGGAGTAGGGTGGGTCCTGATCCACTCTGAGTGGTGTCCTTTTAAAAAAGAAGAGATGCAGAGAGACAGACAGAGGGAAAACAGCCATGTGATAAAGGAGGTAAGCTGCAACTGCAAGCCAAGGAGCACCTAAGGTTACCAGAAGCTGAGACAGGCTAGAAAGGATCTTCC
Organism: Loxodonta africana; assembly: GCF_030014295.1. NCBI lineage: Eukaryota > Metazoa > Chordata > Mammalia > Proboscidea > Elephantidae > Loxodonta > Loxodonta africana. The sequence continues at coordinate 14,049,318 of NC_087358.1, read as the reverse complement.
CCTGGAGCCTTGGAAGAGAACATGGTCCTGCTGACTCTCTGAATTCTGACTACAAATCTCCAGAACGCTGAGGCAATTTCTGTTTGTGGTACTTTGTTACTGCCGTCCTGTTGTTGTTGTTAGGTGCCGTTGAGTTGGTTCCAACTTGTAGCCACCCCATGTAACCCATTGCCGTTGAGTCAATCCCGACTCACAGCAACCCTATAGGACAGAGTAAAACTGCGCCATAGAGCTTCCAAGAGCACCTGGTGGATTCAATCTGCTAGCCTTTTGGTTAGCAGCCATAGCACTTAAGCGCTATGCCACCAGGGTTTCTAGCCACCCCATGTACAACAGAATAAAACACTGCCTGGCCCCGTACCATCCTCTCAATCATTGTTATGCTTGAGCCCACTCATTGTTGTAGCCACTGTGTCAATCTGTCTCATTGAGGGTCTTCCTCTTTTTCACTGGCCCTCGACTTTACCATGCATGATGTCCTTTTCTAGGGACCGATCTGTCCTAATAACTTGTCCAAGTATGTGAGATATAGTCTTGCCATCTTTGCTTCTAAGGAGCATTCTGGTTGTACCTCTTCTTCCCCAGTCATAGTAAGCTAAACTATGACTAATAGTAAACTAATACACTTAATTTGACAATGATTGCATGATTTTTCATCTTCTTAAATGAGATATTTCTTCTGACTCTTTGCTGTCTTAGTAGTCTCTGTCTCTTTTTAATCGGGTAGTCATTACATTTAGACAGCCAAACTCAGAGAGGTGCAAGTAGAAAATTTTCATCAAACCCACTCTGAAGGCTGTTTTTGTCACTAGAATGAAATCAAGGCCAGTTCTCAGAACTTTTTTGGTCACTCTTTGTGCCTTAAGGTCACTATTTGTGCCTTTTTTTTAACCTTCCAGTCCCATAAACAGACTAAAATACAGTGATTAAAACATCTAGTGCAGCTTAATAATAAAAATTCTGAATTTGAATTAAAATGGTTATTTTCCCCCTTCTCTGGTTAGGTATTGCTTCATGCAGTCTAGGAGGCCTAGAGTAGGTGGAGGTTATGTGGCCAACTTCATGTCCATAGGCCAGCCTTGTACTTTCTTTATCCTCCATCCAAGGTTTCTGAATTCTTCAGGTTTAGTGCAGGTAGGTGGGAGGATGGAGAAGTGAGAAAGAAGGGCTAAGAGAAAGGAATTTTCTTTCTGACTGAGACTTCATGATCTCTCCTTGATTCCTCCTGACTTAGCAAGCATTAACAGCTGATTCTCTGGGGCTTTTGTGGGCTCTAGACAATGCCACAGAAACCCTGGTGATGTAGTGGTTAAGAGCTACAGCTGCTAACCAAAAGGTCAGCAGTTCGAATCCATAGGTGTTCCTTGGAAACTCTATGAGGCAGTTCTAGTCTGTTCTATAGGGTCACTATGAGTCGGCATCGACTCGATGGCTATGGGTTTTTGGTTTGAGACAATGCCGCTCTCATACTCCTCCACCTTATGGTAAAGCTCTGGCCTCTTTCTGCTGACACCTTCTGGTGGAGCTCCTTCTTCCTGCATGTTGTATTCTGGACCATAGAAACCACACACCTCTCTCTCCTGCCTTTAATGGAAGTACATCCTATGCTCATTTCAGCTGCCTGTCTTTACTGTGGACTGGTAGGCAACTTCTGTTATAAACATGGGCCACCTTCCATCTTCTTAGGCATGAGTCAACTAACCTTTTAATCCTTTGGGCACCAAGGAGGCTTGAAGTCCCTTCTCACTTAGGATGAATGAATGGGAGAATGCCACAGCAGTCCAACAACTTTCTTCAAAATATTTTCTCCCTTGGCCTCTTCAGTCTTAATCCTTTCATACAATCAAGATGGGTATCAAGCTGAGGAACTCAAAACCAGGTTTCAGTCATTTGCTTTGCATGTCTAGCACCTCGCTTTGGAATGTTGAGGAGTATATGCCATCCATTGTCGTGTTCTGAGATGAAGTGGAAACAGAATGAGTGCTCTTTTAGTGTCCTTTTACATGCATTTGGAAGTGGTGGGGAGAAGACAGAAAACAAGTTTCCGTGTTCAAGATACAGTATAACTTGAATGGGATACAAAGGTAAGATATTGTTTCCAGCTTGAGGAATTTAGGGTTTGAAAGTGGTTAGAAGACATGTTTACAAGTGTACACAGCAAAGCAGACGCCATGAATTGAGATAAAGTTCCACGAAGAGGGAGAAATTCCACGTGATTGAGGTGATTAGAATATTAACGAAAGTGGTAATTTGTGATACGGGTCTCATTCACTTAAAATAATTTCTCTGTAGTGTTTATGGATTAGATGATATTATGTCTGGAATTTGCTTTGAAATAATTTAGTGAATGGTGAATAGAGGGTTGGGCTGTGTACCAAAGAAGGTTTTCTGTGTATGGATAGTCAGCAAAGTTATATGATGGGTGTCTGTTATACTATGCTCTGTATGTAGGTGCATGGTGTTCATTATACTATTCTCTATATATGGGTACATGTGTGTTCATCATACTGTTCTCTGCATATTTGTCTATGTTTGAAAATTCTGTAATAAAACGATAACTTCCTCGGGTGACGACTCTATCACGTACATGGTTCTAGACATGGGGATACAGTGACAGACAAGACAGACATGGGCCCATCTGTCATGTAGATTTAAATATAGAGAAGATGAATGCTTACTAAAAAATTTTAAGTGTGAATAGAGTTTACACGATCTTTAAGGTTGAATGGAATTTTAATTGGCAGACCTGGAAACACGAAGCAGAGTGGGAGCAAAGTCTTCTGGAATGAAATGCTCTGTTTCTTGGCCTATTTACTGCATTACTTCAGTTTGTGTGTAACCTTTCAGATTACTTTCTTTCCTCCTCACCACTGTCTTTCATTTCATTTCTTTGGGCATGTCTTGTGTACTTATTGTTACAAAAAAAAAAAAAAACCTCATTGTTATCCAGTCCCTTCTGACTCATAGTGGCTCTATAGGACAGAGTAGAACTGCCTCATAGGATTTCCAAGGCTATCATCTTTACAGAAGCAGGCTGCCACCTCTTTCTTCCACAGGGCAGCTGGTGGATTTGAATCCCCAACCTTTCAGTTAGCAGCCATATGCTTTAACCACTGCGTCACCATCATTATAGTGCAACCACTCATTCAGAAAGACAAGGAAGTATCACAGTTAGAAGCATAAACCCAAGAGCCAGGCTACCAAGATTCTCAGTACAGCTTAGACGCTTGTTAATGGAGTGAATTTGGGCACATTAACTTGGGCGCAGGACGGGGCAGTGTTTCGTTCTGTTGTACATAGGGTTGCTATGTGTTGGAATCGACTTGACACGTAACAACCACAATTAATCTTTTAGTGTATCAGTTTCCTTACCTTTAAAATAGAGCTAAAAATAATACTTGCCTCATATTTGAGAATTAAATGAGTTATTCACATGAATGATATGAATACCGGCTAGTATAGGGTAAGCATTCAACAACTGTTAAATCTAACTATTAAATGATATGTGCTCATTTACTTTGGTAGGAGTGAAACCCTATTGTATTGAGCTTCTTTCTCCACTGGATGAGTTCCATCTTGGATCAGTAGTCTTCTACTTAAAAAACAGAGGTACAGGCCAAAGTTAGCTTATTCTTGTGGTTGTGTGCCCTCAAGTTTGTTCCGACTCTTAGTGACCTTATAGGACAGAGTAGAGCTGCTCCATAGGGTTTTCTAGGCTGTAATCTTTATGGCAGCAGGTCACCAGTTCTTTTCTCCTGAAGAGCTGCTGGTGGGTTTCAACCTTTCGGTTAGCAGCTGAGTGCTTAACCATTGTGCCGCCAGGGTTCCTAGTTTATTCTCAAACCCACTGCCATTAAGTCATTTTTGACCCATAGCACCCCATAGGTTTTCCAAGACTGTAAATCTTTATGGAAGCAGACTGCCACATCTTTCTCCCTCGGGGCCACCGGTGGTTTCAAATCACCAACCCTTTGGTAACAGTTAATTGCTTTAACCACTGCACAAGCAGGGCTTCTTAGTTTACTAGTTAGCAAAAATTAATATTAGAGATTTGGGGGGGAGGGAGTAGGAGATACTTATTATTTTTTAAATTTTATTTCATTTGAGCTAGAAGTAGAGAAATTATATCAATAGGCAATCCATAAATACTCTAGCTGTTAAGCATGATGGCCTGTCTTGTTCCCATGCAATATCTCAGTTTTCTCAAGGAAGAGATACAGAGAGGAAGCACTAAGGAGATAAAAGGAAAATATTTGATTCCAAAGCAGTAGTTCGAGAATAGTCAGTCACTGGCTAGTCAGAGAGCTGATCATAATGACTTGTCAGTTGATGGGGGAATAAATCTCTGAGGCCATTCAAAATTTCAGTCCATCACCCAACAGATTGTTTTGGGTGACATGGCAATTTTAAGGCTTCTCCACTTGTCATTTTCCTTCATGCATTGATTCCCAAAGGAAATATGTATTGTAAAATGGACTCCCTAGCACAAAATGAGGTCGCATCAGCCGTCACCTTGTATCTATTTCTTGCCACACTGACATGATGCAAGTAGACGGTTTTTTGCTTGTTACTTGCTTCCATCACAGTTGTGAGCAGAGGAACAGAGCAAGATAAAAGTTCCCTGAAGTGGAAACCTAAAGGACCTTTTCCCATCTGTTTGGCACAGAAGTTCTCCCCTTTGGGGTACAGATTTCATCGCTGTTCCATTGACTTGTTACTTCCAGATCATATTATCTCAAAACAGCAGCAGCCTTCAAGAGCTTCTGGAGGTCTGTTAGCACTTTCGCTAGAAAGCAGCTCCTTATTTATCCTTCATTTTCATATCAAGCTTATACCTGAAAAGCTATTCCGTTTCAATATAGTGGATACGAGTCTGCTGAAATATAAAAGATAGCAAATCTTCTTCTGCGTCTAGTTACTGTAGTTCTATATATCATGGTATATAAATTCATCAGTGGAAGATTTATTATATTTTAAAGTAACATTCAAGGGTTATCGAAGTAGTCACTTACTCATAATACTTTGTTTTCAAATAGACTCCAGAGTAGTCTCATTTAACTTGCAAGAATCAGTCACCTGCACATTTTATTGCCCAGCCAGGAAAATCTGTGCTTTCTGATATATTTCTCAAGACAAATAAATAAACTTTGTTAGATCTTGTTGAAGTGAGTTTCACAAAATCTGATTTGAAATTACCTGCACATTAATGAATGTAACATTTGAGGTGTATTGACCTTTATGCTTTGGCTTGCAAGATTAATGTAATTATACATTTCATAGTTTATGAAGATTTCATTTTGTCATGCTACTCTGGAATTTTTAAAAAATTTAACCAAAAAAATAGATGAATACAAATTATTCTCTTGTTAATGTTCGTATAATCTATTTTCAAAGTTCTATCTTTAATCAGCCTTATGCATGACACCCACAAAGAGTACAAGTTATAAATCTTTGAATTATTGAATGAGAAACCCAAGAGCCTTAGAACTATGAAGGAAATAAATCTCAAGTTGAAAGGTAGCCTAAAAGTAAGTTCATTCTATATACAAAACTCTAATCAATGTTTGGAAGAAGGCGAAACACAAAATAATTTATCTCTCTGTATGCTTCAGTATAGTGCTTAATTTTTTTTTTTTGTAGCATGTCTATATTATTATAACTGAGAAATGGTATTTTCATTTCAAGAAATACCATATAGTTTTAGAACCTGGGTGGTGCAAGCAGTTTGCAATCAGCTGCTAACAAGAAGTTTGAACCCATCCAGTAGCTTTGAGGAAGAAAGGCCTGGCAATCTGCTTTCATAGTGATCACAGCCAAGAAAACCCTACAGAGTAGTTCTATTCTGTAACACACATGGTCATCATAAGTTGGAATCAGCTCAACACAATGGGATTGGTTTTGATTTGGTTTCTCAGTTCCTCTATCAACATCAACTGATCTATACCTGAATTGATACAAGTCACACATTTCTGGGCACCAGTCTGCACAATTCTGACAGCAAGAAAGCCCTTCTTTTTAATGAAGACTCTGTGCTAGTAGATTAGATGTTAAAACATTATGTGTGATGCTGTAAAATTTTTCATGTAAATTAAATATGAAATGATGATGGCTATGGATGAAATACTGGTAATTTTCGGACTATTCTAGACAGAATCAAGGCACTCTGGGGTATATTGGATCAATAAATAAACTATTTTAGGGTAAATATGTTTAAATTATTTTGTATCAAACCAAATTAATATCTTCACTTAGTAAGCATGACATATGTAAACGTAAGACATACTGAGAAGTAGTAAAAAATATATGGAGCTATAGATTTGGAATTGAGTCATTGCCATCTAATTTCAAGTTGTGCTCCTCAAATTGGGCTACGTGCTTCAGGGGTAAGTAGTGATACTCTGAGGGGTAGACAAGCCACAGCGTAAACATGACACCCACGGTCAGAAGGCCAACTCTGGGATGAGCACATAGTCGAGTTCTAGGTGATGGATGAGACACAAGGTATATGCTGTTGTAGAGCTGATGTTCTCGAGGTGGAGTAAAGAAGTAGGCTATGTTAGGTAGGACATCGAGGGGAAATCTCCCAGAAGAAATGACACTTAAACCGAGAAAGTAGAAAGATCTGACTTTTCCAAATGGAAAGAATATCATGGTTCATATGCCTGAGGAGCAGAAGGGAAGTCAGCGTGTGTGGAGCACAGTGATACAAGGGACGTGGGAGAACTGTGTCGAGTGAGTTTGTAGGTGGGGCAAGTGTCAGATCACTTAAGCCAGGGAAGAAGACTGGATTTCATTCTAGGTGGCTTGAGAAGTCATTGGAGTTTTCAAGCTAAGACTGATATTATCAGAATGTTTCATGGAAAGTAATTTTGGATATAAACTTTGAGGAGAAACAAATTTTGAATTCTTTTGCAATCATAATCTTACTATTTAATATTTGCCAAGCTGTGTGTTACATATATGAGGGAGTGAAATGAGAGAGAGAACACAAACCCCTAAAGAATAAAAAATTATTATTCACAGTAAATGAAAATCTGTCACGTTTGTGCTATCTGGGAAATTTAGTCGTCTTTGCAAAGCGGTAATATGTGGGAACTACAAATGCATGCCCAAACTGAGAACATACATGCACAACCTATGTCACAAAGCACTTTTTGCCCACTGTGTGAAGTGCCTCTTCAAATGAATTAGAAAAAGGCTAACATCTTGTAGAAAAATGGGCACATGGCATGAATGGTTTACAGGATGAAGCATAACAGTGACTTTTAAACATACAAAAAAATGCTATCCTCATAGTTAAAAATGTAAGTTAATTAAAACACATTTTTTTTTTTAACTTACTAAAAAAAACTAGACTGGAAACAATCTTTAAATTTGATAGTACATTGTATTGGTCAGGGTGTGAAGAAGGCATTTTAATACCTCAAGATGGGGGAAATTATTCCTGTATCTCTGAAGAACAACTGGACAGCATCTATATGTATTTTGAATGCACGTGGCTTTTGAATCTGCTGTTTCATGTCCAGGAATGTATCTTGTGTAAATACGGTCACTTTTAAAGGAAAGAGTTTGCATTATACATAGCTTATAGCCCCATAAAGGAGCCTTGGTGGTACAGTGATTAAGTGCTTAGCTGCTAACCAATAGGTTGGTGGTGTGAACCCACCAGCCACTCTGCAGAAGAAAGATATGGCAGCCTGCTTCTGTAAAGATTAAAGATTACAGCCTAGGAAACCCCATGGGGCAGTTCTTCTCTGCCTATAGGGTCACTATGAGTTGAAATTGACCTGACGGCAATGGGCTTCATTTGGTTATAGTAGCATAACGTATAAACAACCAAAAAGTCTACTAATAAAAGAATAATAATTTAGACTTAAAAAAAAAAAAAAAAAAGAGGTAGTCTTACAGGTAACCAAACCAAACCATTGCCATCTAGTCAATTTTAACTCCTAGCTGTCCTATAGAACAGGGCAGAATTGCCCCACAGTGTTTCCATGGCTATAAATCTTTAGGGAAGCAGACTTCCACATCTTTCTCCCACTGTAGCTGGTGGGTTTGAAGTGCTGATCTTTTTGGTTAGCAGTCAAGCACTTCAATCATGGAGCCACCAGGGCTCAGCTTACAGATAGTAACATGTAAATAGCTACAGAAGAAGAGGAGTTGGGAACGTAAGTCAGAGGGAAAATTGCTTGTCATTCTACCTTTATAACTTTTGTTTTAGGCCATGCTTCCAGTCATTTTCAAAAAACAAAAACAAAACCATTTAAAGTTAAATAAAATCATTCGTGTAAATGTTAAAGGAAAATCATCATACACTTTTTACAAAATACAGAAAAATACCTTGCTTAGGATTGTGAATAAAAGACAGTTGTCAAAATAAAAGTAAATAAAATTTATTAAATTATTTTTTCAATGTGAGAAATTAATTACATAAAACAGCCATATAACTGATGCACTAAATATTAAAGCAGTAGTTTGGGGCTAAAGAGTGGGAGGTGACTAGGATTACCTGAATACTGCTCTGAACTATCAACTCTAGTGAGGAGAACCAAAACCCAAACCTGGCTCTTACATCTTACACCCTGCCAGAGGCCAAAGAGAGACATTTGTCATTGCCAGTGAGGACTTTTCTTGCCTGTTTGGTTACTTTATTACAGTTCCTGTAGTTCCATATCAGAGCATATCACTTTTATCAGTAGATGATTTATTATAGTTTAAAGTAACATGTAAGAAGAGAGATGTAGCATAATCTTAAAAAAAAAAAAATCATAATCTTAGAAATCTTATTACTGGAATATACCAAACCAACCAAACCCAGTGCCGTCGAGTCGATTCCGACTCATAGCGACCCTATAGAACAGAGTAGAACTGCCCCATAGAGTTTCCAAGGAGCAGCTGCTGGCAGATTCAAACTGCCGACCCTTGGGTTAGCAGCTGTAGCACTTAACCACTACGCCACCAGGGTTTCTTTTACAGGAATACACGTGTGATTAAAAAATTAAGCTAATGACAGAATTGAAAAGCCTGTCGTGACATTTGGGAATTGGATAGAAATCAGCACTTTATATTGGTTTCTTTAAGTAAAATCATAGATATAGGAATGCTATTGTCAAGTACAGAGTTGATTAAACATTTGTTTTTATCTTCTGAAATTTATATACTGTTTTCACCCACTCTACTTTCTCCCCCCTCAAAAAAATTGAACGTCATCTGATTAATCATTTAAGAAGAAAGATCTTTATTTTTCATGCCACCTAATCCATCAGTCAAGAAGAAAGATGTTTATCTAAGAGAAATACCAATTATATTGCGTAAAGATCTCCCCTTAAAGACAATGTAAGGAAATGCAATTCAAAGCGTACAATGTGACTCTCCTGAAGGCAACAATGGAGAACTAATGTCCCTTTTAAAAAAAAAAATGTCCCTTTAGATATGTTTTATTCCCAAGTCTTTTGTGCAGTGGGTCTCCAAGTGTGGCCCTGACATTTCCAGACCCTGTCATGGATTAAATTGTGTCCCCCCAAAATGTGTGTCAAGTTGGCTATGCCATGATTCCCAGAATTTTGTGATTGTCTAACGTGTTGTCATCTGATGTGATTTTCCTTGTTGTTGTTAGATGCTGTCCAGTCAGTTCTGACTCACAGGAACCCTATGTACAACAGAACGAAACACCGCCCAGTGCTTTGCCATCCTCACAATCATTATGCTTGAACCCATTGTTGCAGCCACTGTGTCAATCCATTTCATTGAAGGTCTTCCTCTTTTTCACTGACTGTCTACATTACCAAGCATGATGTCCTTCTCCAGGGACTGATCCCTCCTGATAACATGTCCAAAGTATGTGAGACATAGTCTCGCCATCTTTGCTTCTACGGGAAAATGCTGGTTGTACTTCTTCCAAGGCAGATTTCTTAATTCTTTTGGCATTCCATGGTATATTCAATATTCTTCGCCAACACTACAATTCACAGGGATCAATTCTTCTGTCTTCCTTATTCATCGTCCAGCTTTTACATGCATATGAGGCAATTGAAAACACCATGGCTTGGGTCAGGCACACCTTAGTCCTCAAGGTGACATATTTACTTTTTAACACTTTAAAGAATCTTTCATAGCAGATTTGCCCAATACATCTTTCAATTTCTTGACTGCTACTTCCATGAATATTGACTGTGGATTCCAGTAAAATGAAATCCTTGACAACTTCAATCTTTTCTCCATTTATCATGATGTTGCTTGTTGGTCCAGTTGTGAGGATTTTTGTTTTCTTTTTGTTGAGGTATAATCCATACTGAAGGCTGTGGTCTCTGATCTTCATCAGTAAGTGCTTGAAGTCCTTTTCACTTTTAGCAAGCAAGATTATGTCATCTGCATATCACAGGTTGTTAAAGAGTCTTCCTCCAATCCTGATGCTACGCTCTTCTTCATATATTTCAGCTTTTTGTATTATTTGCTCAGCATACAGGTTGAATAAGTATGATGAAAGGATATAATAACTCTGATGTATACCTTTCCTGACTTTAAACCCTCATTATCCCCTTGTTCTGTTCCAACGACTGACTCTTAACCTATGTACAAGTTCCTCATGAGCACAAAGAAGTGTTCTGGAATTCCCATTCTTGGCAATGTTATCCATAATTTTTTTATTATTCACACAGTTGAATGCCTTTGCATAGTCAATAAAACACTGGTAAGCATTTTTCTGGTATTCTCTGCTTTCAGCCAAGATCCATCTGACATCTGCAATCATATCTCTGGTTCTACATCCTTTTTTGAATCCGAATTCAATTTCTGGCAGTTCCCTGTTGATGTACTGCTGCAGCCACTTTTGAATGATCCTCAACAAAATTTTATTTGTGTGTGATGTTGATGATTTTGTTCGGTAATTTCTGCATTTGGTTGGGTCACCTTTCTTTAGGATAGGCATAAATACAGATCCCTTCCAGTTGGTTGGCTGGGTAGCTGTCTTCCAAATTTCTCGGTATAGATGAGTGAGTGCTTGCAGCACTGCATCCATTTATTGAAACATCTGATTTGGTATTCTGTCAATTCCTGGAGCCTCATTTTTTGCCAATGCCTTTAGTGCAGCTTGGACTTCTTCCTTCAGTACCATTGTTTCCTGATCATATGCTACCTCCTGAAATGGTTGAACATCAACCAATTCTTTTTGGTATAGTGACTCTGTATTCCTTTCATCTTGGTGGTTCCTGCGTCGTTTAATATTTTCCCCATAAAAAATAGAACCCTTCAATATTGCAGCTCGAGGCTTGAATTTTTTCTTCAGTTCTTTCAGCTAGAAATGCTGAGCACGTCCTTCCCTTTTGGTTTTCTATCTCCAGGTCTTTGCACATGTCATTATAATACTTTATTTTGTCTTCTGGAGCTGCCCTTTGAAATCTTTTGTTTAGCTCTTCTACTTCATCTTTTCTTCCTTTTGCTTTAGCTACTCTGCATTCAAGAGCAAGTTTCAGAGACTCTTCTGACATCTATTTTGGTCTTTTCTTTCTTTCCTGTCTTTTTAAGGACCTCTCGCTTTCTTCATATATGATGACTTTGATGTCATTCCACAACTTGTCTGGTCTTCAGTCCTTAGTTTTCAACTCCTCAAATCTATTAAGATGTTCTCTAAATTCAGGTGGCATATACTCAATGTCGTACTTTGGCTCTTATGGACTTGTTCTAACTTTCTTCTGTTTCAACTTGAACTTGCATATGAGCAGTTGATGGACTGTTGGGCAGTTGGCCCCTGGCCTTGTTCTGACTGATGATATTGAGCTTTTCCATTGTCCCTTTCCACAGATGTAATCAATTTTATTCCTGTGTATGCCATTTGGTGAGGTCCACGTGAATAGTTGCCAATTATATTGTTGAAAAATGTATTTGCAATAAAGAAGTTGTCAGTCTTGCAAAATTCTGTCATGTGATTTTCAACTTTGTGTCTATCACCAAGGCCATATTTTCCAACTACAAATTGTTTTTCTTTGTTTCCAACTTTCAAATCCCAATCTCCAGTAATTATCAATGCATCCTGATTGCATGTTCCATCAATTTCAGACTGCATAAGTTGATAAAAATCTTCAATTTCTTCATCTTTTGCCTAGTGGTTGGTGCATAAATTTGAATAATAGTCATATTAACTGGTCTCCCCTGTAGGTGTATGAATATTGTCCTATCGTTGGCAGTGTTGTATTTCAGGATAGATATTGCAGTGTTCTTTTTCACAGTGAATGCAACACCATTTCTCTTCAAGCTGTCATTCCCAGCATAGTAGACCATATGGCTGTCCAATTCAAAATGGCCAATACCAGTTCATTTCAGCTCACTAACACCTAGGATATTGATGTTTATGCATTGCATTTCATTTTTGACTATTTCCAATTTTCCTAGATTCATACTTTGAAAAATTCTAGTTTCTGATTATTAATGGGTGTTTGTAACTGTTTCTTCTCATTTTACATCATGCCGTATCAGCAAATAAATATTCCCAAATGCTTGACTCCATCCATGTCACTAAGGCCAGCTGTACTTTGAGGAGACAACTCATCCCCAGTCGTCTTTTGAGGTCCTTTCAACCTGAGGGGCTCAACTTTCAGCACTACAGCAGACATTGTTCCATTGATATTCATAACGTTTCACTGAAATTCTTTTCAGATGTAGAGTGCTGGGTCCTTCTCCCTAGTCTGTCTTAGTCTGGAAGCTCAGCAGAAACCAAAAACCTTGAGTGTTTCTGAGGTGCTGGAAGCTATGCCACAGGTATTCAGATACCAGCAGGGTTACCCATGGGGGACAAGCGATTTTCCTATGTGTTGTAAAACCTATCTCTATGATGTTAATGAGGCAGGATTAGAAGCAGTTATGTTAATGGGGCAGGACTCAGTCTACAGGATTAGATTGTATCTTGAGTCAATCTCTTTTGAGATATAAAAGAAAGAAAGGAGAATAGAGATAGGGAGACCTCATTACCATCAAGCAAGAAGAGCCAGGAGTGTGAATGTCCTTTGGCCAATGGTTCCTCCCCTTAGAAGCTCCTAGACCAGGGGAAGATCAATGACAAGGACCTTCGCCTAGAGCCAACAGCGAGAGAAAACCTTCTCCTGTAGCTGGCACCCTGATTTTGGGCTTCTAGCCTCCGAGACTGTGAGACAATAAATTTCGCTTTGTTAAAGCCATCCACCTGTGGTAGTTTTGTTATGGAAGCACTAAATATCTAAGACAGGGTGCAATGCAGACCTACTGAATCAGAAATCTGGAGGGTTGTGTGTTTTCACAACTCTCCAAAAGATTCTGGTGCATAATCAAAATTGAGAGCCACTGCCTTAGGGCATCATAATTACTTTCTTAAGCAATTATCATTTATTCTAAGAATTTAGACTTTTTAAACAAGAAAAGAAGAGCCCATTTTTCTCACAAGGAAGTTTAGATTTTACTCATGACAAACCTTATTGTAGAAATGATGTCCGATTCTTGTTTGGATAAAGATCTTAGAGCAGATTTTGTATCTAACAGGATTTCATCTGATATACAGAGTACTGAACTTTCCATTTCAGAGAGCTGAAGCCTGTTCCACAGCCAGAATTTTAAGTATTGTATATTTTAGCACTGATCACATCCTCCTTAGATATTTAGTATCACTGATGGAAATTAATTACTTAAGTCACATTTAGATCTGTAACAGTACTCTGGAGGTGAGGGATTTTAAAATCTCCTCTCTTCCATATAAATATGCAAAACACAATATATAGAGTTTTGAATGATAATGACTATTTTGGGATTTACAGGTACTGACCATAATAGGCTGCTGAGTAAATGAATATAGATATAAGGTCAATATCAGTCATACCTGTTGTTTGTATAGTATCTCCAGAAAAAATTCTGGAAGAGAAATTCATTATTAATGATAGTGTTATTTTATTTAACAAAATAAATTAGGAACAAAAGAAAGGGTATGTGTAAACAAAGTTGAATGCTTATATATCATTTTCAGTGTAGGTATTTTGGATACATATTTCTGCTTTGAACATGATGTTTTTAATATCATTTATGTTTACAATTTTTAAATGTTCTTTGGCTAAAAGTTTCAAGCCTGGTCTAGAGCCTTAGATAAAGCTATTAGTTGAACGTAAAAGCTTCAAGACTGGGCGGTTAATTAGGAATTTATTCATGTAGGGATGAAAGTCAGTTTCTGTCTGGGACTCTGTCCAAGTCAACAACAGGAAGCCTCAAGGCACATATACAAACCTGATCCATCAGTGTTTATATTGACATATTTTATCATGGTTTTTGATGTGTGTATTTTGGGAACTATTTGCCAACAAACTTTATTATTCTTTTTTATTATTTACTTATCTTTAAAAAAATTTTTATGCTGTTCCTGGGAAAACACATTGTTATTTGGGGATTGCTAATTAGCAGTTTCCTGCTCATTTTACTTGCAAATGAATTCCTGTCCTCTCTAGAAGTTTTGTAACAGACCAGATGACACGTTGTTCAGCTTCATGCAGATTTCACCAACTAAGAAAACTGTTTAGTTTTCAATTCAAAAGAAACTGAAGAGCAAGTTATGGGCAGTACAGTAGAGAGAGAAATCACACTTGCCAAGAGGAGAGGGTTCTTACTGAAAAAATGTGAAAGTCAAGCATCCTTCTGTCTCTTGTCTATCTTGATGAAGGAGATGATTTTTAACTGCTTACAAATGAGTACAAATAACTTGACATCTTGAACAGTGTAAGATTCTTCAAAAGAAATTTCCTTTTTAAGAATTTTCATTTTGGGGATCTTAAGTTTCTCTCAATTGAACAGTGTTTGACAATTATTTATTGGGAGCCTAAGGCCTTTTTTTTTTTTTTTTTTTTTTTTAAGGCCTTGGCTGCTAAATGAAAGGTTGGTGGTTTGAACCCATCAAATAGTCCATGGGAGAAACACCTGGCAATCTGCTTCTATAAAGATTAAAAACAGCCTAGAAAATCCTCTGGGCAGTTCTACTCTGTCACATTTGGGGTCACAGTGAGTTGGAATTGACTCAGTGACACCTAACAACAACAACAGTGTGTGTGAGTCTCTGGGCTCCATCGTTAAAAATACATGGAAATGATCCCTGTCTTCTTGGGAATTACAGCTCCCGTGACAGTCTGTAGGGAATGCTGGGATAGGAGAAGGGCAAGGTGCTATGGGAGTATGTTGAAGAGGCATCTGGAAGTCAGAGTCAGTAAGGAAGGAGCAGATGCTGTTGGTCCTGCCATTACCCTTCCTCCTTCTCCTTTCCTTGCAGAGTACACCCATCCTCCTACTGCTGGAAGTGTTGGCTGATAACAACCCCCAGCTGACACCTTCTCCACAGACTTGCCACCTGGCTCAGGGTGAATGCACTGCTCCGGTCCCAGCTCTCCAGGCTCCAGTTGTCAGACAATGACTGAAGTACCAAAGGGCAGCCCCATTGCCTAGAAGTGGGATTAACTCAGTGGTGCAATTTGCGCTTCCTGCTTCCTGGTGCAATCAGTTGAACTCCAGCTGAGGCCCCATTCTTGCATAGCTTTTATCTCCTGCTCTATCCCACTTTGCTCACTCCTCTTCTGTGAGCACTTCCCCATTAAATCTGTTGAACAAGAATCTCCTTCCAGGGAACCTGATGTAACAGTGATTTTCACAGAGACCTGCAGGGTAAGTAGGAACTAGCTACATAAAAAGGGATGAGGGAAGAGAGAGTGTTTCCTGTTGAGAGAACACCAGGAATGAAGGCAAATAGGGGGAAGAGCTTGGCTAAAAGGTCCAAGGAATATACAGTGAGTATAACGGCAGGAATGAAGGATGGGTAGGAGATGGGAGAAAAAGAGTGGTAATGAAAGATGAGGGTGAAGAGTTTAAATAACATTGGAAGCCAATATACACCTGGATCTGCTCAACGCCAAAAAAAGTGTGAAAAAATCCGGACCACTTCCTATATTTCAGCCCATGTAAAATGTGCAATATTTGAAATAATTTTTGTATTTGAGATACTTAAGGATATTTTTCTAAAATTAAGCCTTTGACTATACTACAGAAAAGAGGGACTGTTATTATGAAATTACTCCTAAACTATGCTCTGTGTTCAACCCTTCTCATCTTAGCCCTCAATTATGAGGCTGTAGGAAGCCTACAAGAGGCAGCGTTGCCAACCCGCTAAAATTCTCGTTCTCTTTCCCAAAGAAAGATCTCAAAAATACATTATGAGGAGCACATGCTATCAATGTATGTGGTACAATTTGTAGCAATCAGGTGGAAAAGCCAGTGATTTAGTGTAATGTCCTGTATAATGTATACTATTGTAACACAAGTTTTAAACGTGTTTGTTCTGGTGTACTCCATAACTTGGCAGTAACCTATGAAGGTGATTCTTCAAAAGCTGTGGGCTTTGTTAAACTGTTTATGTCACTGTACACAGGTGTATATTATAGGTCCAGTGAAACAAATTGTTAAAATCTCTATAAGATATAGAAAAATCACATCTACATTACATCTGACTGCCAAGCATTGAGCTGAATTGAGGATTATTTTCTCAAACTCAACACTTCTCTACCATTTGGGTTATACCTAATGTTACATTTCTTTTGTTTGGATTTTAAATTGCTTTAATTTGTGGCTTTCCGAGAGTACACTGATCTGAAAATATAGAGACAGGTGGAATACTGATCGGGGGGTGAATTTGCAGTTGTGTTCCTCCTGCATTTCTTGACCCAGTATTCCATTTTGCCACCACTCTTACTGCATCAGGCCCTCATTTTCCTTCTGGATTATTCTCGCAGACTCCTAATCTGTCCACCTGCCACCGTCCTAAAAATCCATTCCCCATGTAACTGATGGTCATTTAAAAAAAGAATCAATAATGCAATTCCCTTGTTATAAACTCCATCAAATTGTGAGCTTTCTCTCCACCTCTAGACTCATTTCTTTCTACTCTGCCCATCACACCTCCAATGCGGGCAGACCAAATATCCTTTCACATTTCTGTGATTTAGGGCAAGCTTTTCATTCTACTTGGAGTTTTCTTTTCCCAATCCCATTCTCTCATTATGGTATTCTAATAATTTTTCAAAAATCAAAAGTAAATATTACCTTTTCGTAAAGCTTGGCCAACTGCCCAGATTTAGTGGAATGTTTCTTTGGGGCCCCTCACAGTTGGTGTTTTCTTCTCATGTGACAACTCTTACCTAAGACGTCCTTTAGTCACTCAGTTAGATGTCTGTCTCCTTTACTAGATTCTCCCCTGAGTGAGATGCCCAGGCTTATCCTAAGTGAGATTCAGAAATCTCTGGTAAAATGAAACTTAGAATATTGCCTGGAAAGAAGGCAACTTGGAAGGCTGGATGGGAAGCTTAGGGGGCAGTGAGTTTAAGATAATGGTGGTGGAATAATTTGAAAAAAGGGTAGCGAGAATGGTAGCATAACTTGAAGAATGTAACCAATATCACTGAATTGTACATGTAGAAATTGTTGATCTTTGGCTGTGTATACTTTCACTAATAAATACATAAATTAAAACCTACTTATAGAACTCACCAAAGCCAAAAAAGAGGAGGCATGCTGAGTCCCTAGGATGGAGAGGAGGTCCAATTTCAGGTGTACTACCTCAGACCCCCAGTCAATGTTCGAACTTCTGAGCATTCATATATTCATTTCAGCATCTAGGTCATAAGCGGTGGACCTGAGGAAGCTGACACTGTGATCTCTGGCTAAGACCACAATGCTGGGTGCAGCAGATTTGTTGGTGCAGCAGCTGTGTTGCCTGTCTGAGCAGGGACAGACTTCTAAAAGACACCTTCTGGGGAATTTAAAGAACACCTGATTACACTTAGGGAGCTGAGATCCAGTGTTTTGTGGGCAGTGATCAGCCTTGTAAAGTCAGGGGAGATAGTATACCCATAATATTAAGAGTATGTTGTGTTAATTAGAGTAGAGAACATTGCAACCTACTTGAGGCCAGGCCATAGCTAAGCACTTTCGTATCATCTCTTTACACCAGCCTTATTAAGAAGGTATTATTGTGGTCTCTGGAGCCCTGGTGGTGCAGTGGTTAAGAGCTATGGCTGCTAAACAAAAAGTCAACAGTTCAAATTCACCAGCTAATCCTTGGAAACCCTATGGGGCAGTTCTACTCTATCCTGTAGGGTCGCTATGAGTAGGAATCAACTCGACAGCAGTGGGTTTTTTTTAGTATGGTCTCTAATAGCTGCAACAGTGGACTCCAATATACTAGTGATCCAGAAGATAACACAGGACTGGCCAACATTTTGTTCTATTAAGCATAAGATCACTGTAAGAGCCAACTTGACAGTAACTAACAGCACAATGGTTTCTGTTTTCAGAGGAAGGCAGTAGGATCGAAGCAGTTAAGTAACTAACCCATGATCCTAACAGCAGGAAGGAGTGTAACTAGAACTGAAGATCCATTGCTAACAGCAGGAAGGAGCGTAACTAGAACCGAAGATCCATTGCTACGGTGCAGTGCCAGCTCCTAACAGATTACACTTGTTAGTCGTGAACAAATGAATGAACTGATGTATGAATGGCGTCTTTTCTACTCAGTCAAGTACTAACATGATGGTTAAGTATATGTATACACTGAAAGTCTGAATATTTTAAAAATGCCTGTGGGTATGGCCCACGTGAGCAATAAGAAAATGTAGAAATCTAGTTTACTGTTCAGTCCTGGGTCCCTCAGTGGTGCAAAGGGTTAAGCATTCTACTACTAGCCGAAAGGTTGGTGATTTGAACACACTCAGAGGCACCTCGGAAGACAGGCCTGGCTATCTGCTTCTGAAAGGTCACAGCCTTGAAAACCATATGGCGCGGTTCTACTCTTCACACTTGGGGTTGCCATGAGTTGGAATCGGCTAGACGGCGACTAGAAAGTTTAATATTCAAACCCCAGTGCAGTACCAATAATAATGTGCATGCAAACCTTAGAAAATTATTAAATTTCCCTTCATAATCCTTCCAAAGCCTCTTTTTGTCTCTGCCAACGCACACCTACTTTAACATTATAATCTGTAACTGCCCAGTAAAATTGCTTTTAAAGCTCTTCCTGCTAACCTTTAACCCCAAGGAATGCACGTAATTTATTATTCTATAAACGATCAAATCCTTCCCTTTATCTTATATGGGGAATTTCCTTTCTTCTTCCTCTCCCACCAACATTTCTTTTTTCACTGGATAATATTGAATCAAGACATTTTTATTACTTGCCATTTTCATGTAAGAAATGAAAGAACAGTTCCGTGTTCTTAATTAACAGTTAATAGAAGTGGAATATATTATCTGCAACACACATGTTGCTTGTATATTTTTTTCTTGTACCTTTTGCTGATTCCCCTACTTTTTTGAAATAGTGTCCATTGTTAGGAAGAGAAAAAGAAGCTTCCCACCACTCTTCTTAGTTATTATATTGTGCACTGGGAGTATTACGACAAATACGTGGAATGCAGTGACATGCTGAAATAAAAACCTCTTTTGACTTCTAATGTTTTATCAATACAGGTTTAAGAGCAAGATTACCTTTTTATAATTGGAAGAAGAGCGAATAGGAAGAAAAGTAGAGTATGGCTAATTGGGAGAGGACTTTCCCCCATGTTTGAGAGTGTATGACGCTTTTGTTTTTCTTCCAGGAGAATTGCTGTGGTCAACAAGCTTAGGCACCTCTGCACAAGGTTAATGAAAGCAGAATGACTAGTCTATTTCCATACTTATTTGTTGACTTGACCTTGTTTGTTGTTTAACCTTCTCTACCACTGGCTGTTGTGAGAATATGTCCTTGTCACAGAGAGGATGCCTATTATCATTGTGAAGTAGGGTTTGCGTGACCCACTCTGGCCTCAAGATTAAAGGGACTGTAGCTGAAAAGTCAACCTAACAAAGCACATTCTATACTTACGACAAAGCATATGTGGTACTGATGATAGTTCAGTACTGTCATTGTTTTTCAGAAAAGACAGTGCACTGATTTACTTTAATTGTCATTAAACAAGCCTAACCAAAAGGGAAGAACACAGTCGGCATTTCTCAAGCTGAAAGAACTAAAGAAAAAATTCAAGCCTCGAGTTGCAATATTGAAGGATTCTGTGGGGAAAATACTAAACAACTCAGGAAGCATCAAAAGAAGATGGAAGAAATACACAGAGTCACTATACAAGAATTAGTCAACGTTCAACCATTTCAGGAGGTAGCATATGATCAAGAACCGATAGTACCGAAGGAAGAAGTCCAAGCTCCAATGAAGGCATTGGCAAAAAACAAGGCTCCAGGAATTGAAGGAATACTAATGAGATGTTTCAACGAACAAATGCAGCACTGGAAGTGCTCACTCGTCTATGTCAAGAAATTTGGAAGACAGCTACCTGGCCAACTAACTGGAAGAAATCCATATTTATGCCTATGCTCAAGAAAGGTGATCCAGCCGAATGTGGAAATTATTGAACAATATCATTAATATCACACACAAGTAAAATTTTGCTGAAGATCACTCAAAAGCATTTGTAACAGTACATCAACAGGGAACTGGCAGAAATTCAAGCAAGATTCAGAAGAGGACATGGAACCAGGGATATCATTACTGATGTCAGATGGATTCTAGATGAAAAGAGAGAATACCAGAAGGATGTTTACCTGTGTTTTATTAACTGTGCAAAGGCATTCAACTCTGTGAATCATAACAAATTATGAATAACACTGCAAGGACTGGAATTCCAGAACACCCTTTAATTGTGCACATGAGGAACCTGTACCTAGATCAACAAGCAATTGTTCCAACAGAACAAGGGGATACTGTAGGTTTAAAGTTAGGAAAGATGTGCGTCAGAGTTGTATTCTTTCACTTTACGTATTCAATCTGTATGTTGTGCACATAATCCAAAAAGCTGGACTATGAAGAAGAATGGGGCATCGTGATTGGAGGAAGACTCATTAACAACCTGCATGGTACAGATGACACAACCTTGTTTCTTGAAAGTGAAGAGGACTTGAAGCACTTAGTGATGAAGATCAAAGACCACAGCCTTCAGTATGGATTATACCTCAACGTAAAGAAAACAAAGATCCTCACAACTAGACCAATAAGCAATATCATGATAAACAGATAAAAGATTGACGTTGCCAAGGATTTCATTTTACTTGGATCCACAATCAACACCCATGGAAGCAGCATTGGGCAAGTCTGCTACAGAAGATCTCTTTGTTAAAAAGCAAAGATGTCACTTTGAAGACTAAGGTGCGCCTGACTCAAGCTATGCTGTTTTCAGTCCCCTCATATGCATGTGAAAGCTGGACAATGAATAAGGAAGACCGAAGAATAACTGACACCTTCCAATTCTGGTGTTGGTGAAGAATATTGAATATTCCCTGGACTGCTGAAAGAATGAGCAAATATGTCTTGGAAGAAGTACGACCAGAATACTCTTTAGAAGCAAGAATGGTGAGACTATATATCACATATTTTGGACGTGTTGTCAGGAGGTACCAGTCCCTGGAGAAGGACATCGTGCTTGGTAAAGTAGACGATCAATGAAAAAGAGGAGGACCCTCAATGAGATGGATTAACACAATGGCTGCAACAATGGGCTCAAGCACAACAACAATTGTGATGATGAGATAAGACCAGGGAATGTTTTGTTCTGTTTTACATAGAGTCACAGTGAGTTGGAACCAACTCGAGGCCACCTAACAACAACAACAACAGCCTTTTATTTGTAAACTAGCCTGAATTTAAGAAAGCATTACACAGATATAATGCGTAACATAGAGGTAATATGTGGGTTATTATGTAGGAGCTCTGCTGGTGCAGAGGTTAAGAGGTCAGCTGCTAACCAAAAGGTCAGCAGTTCTAACCCACCAGTGGCTCCTTAGAAACTCTATGGGGCAGTTCTGCTCTATCCTATAGGGTCGCTATGAGTTCTAATCGACTCGATGGCAGCAGGCTGGTATTAGTGATGGAGTCAAATATAAATAATATCATCCATTTTATGACTAAGTATTATTATTTTGTTATAGAATTAGCTATCATTTGCTTTGTATCTCCTATATTCCAGGCACAATAATCGATACTTTTGCCTAAGTTGGCTCTTTTTTTTTTTCTGTTACCAACCCCATGAAATAGGTATAATTTTCTTATTTTATACAGAAGGAAACTACATCGTGGACAAGAAAAATACCTACCCCGTTTCTTAAATCATTAAGCTGAAGCACTGTGGGTTAAAAGTAATTCTTCCAATTTCCAAAGAATGAGATTTTAACCATGGCTACCTCACACTCATTAATTTACTGTAAACAATATCCTTCAACTGTACCTCACCGCACCTTTCCTTAAGTCACGGTTTCACCGAAGGAAAACCTTGCAACTTGAACTTTTAGAAATTTATTACACTCTGAGCTGGTCAGTTGCATAAAAACAAGCCTGTTGCTATCTCAGATAATTTTGCTCAAAATACATCGACATGTTGAAAAATACCGTTCAAATTATAAAATTAACATTGAATTCATAAATCGTGACATGTTTTTTCTTTACACGCAGAACATTTTAGTAAGATCCTCTTTAGACTGCTTTTCTAAATCCTCCTGGTATTTCTGTATCTTTGGTCGCCATCCAGTGGCAGCAGGCATATACTTCACTCATGTAACAGAGAAAGGAGGAAAAAACCCTCTGTTTACCAAGGGGATGATATTTATCTCTTATAGTTCAAAAGAGCAAGATAGATTTTAGTTTTCTGTAACTAATTTATAAAAGATTAGCCATGACCCCTCACTGAACTCAGTAAAGATAACATTGTATCTAGATAGTGTCAAAAACAATCAGGTCTCTGGTCTCTGTAGGAAACAAAAATTAGTCCTTTTATTTTCCTCAGAAAGCTTATAATCAATGTTCTTTCCCCCCAAATTGATGCCTTTGAATTGCGGTGTTGATGAAGAATATTAAATATCCCACAGACTGCCAAAAAGAATGAACAAATCTGTTTTGGAAGAAGTATAACCAGAATGTTCTTTAGAAGCAAGGACGGCGAGGCTGCGTCTCACATATTTTGGCATAGTTTCAGGAGGGATCAATCCCTGGAGGAGGGCATCATGTTTGGTAAAGTAGACAGTCAATGAAGAAGATAAAGCTCCGCAATGAGATGGATTGATACAGTAGCTGCAACAATGGGCTCAAGGATAACAATGATTGTGAGGATGATGTAGGACTGGGCAGTGTTTCGTTCTGTTGTGCACAGGGTCACCATGAGTCGGGACCAATTCCGAAGCAGCTAACAACAACAGTAACCCCCCTGAAAAGCATTAAAAATAAAGTGTTTGTGTAAAATTCTGCCAAAGTCAATAATGAGAAAATCCTTATTATAGCAATTAATTTGGGCAAGTCACATGCCGGATTTCTCACATGTTTTTCAAATGTGATGCCTCTCCAATGGGGGGAGCACTAATATAATACCCTGAATAGAGAACATAAAGGGACAGTGTATTTTGATGATTTTTTTTCACAGATGGACAAACTGTAGTCTGTGGCATGGTTATCATTTATAAAAACAAACAAACAAAAATCCGTTGCCATCGAGTCGATTTCTACTACTAGTGACCCTACAGGACAAAGCAGAACTGCCCCATAGGGCTTCCAAGGGGTGCCTGGTGGATTTGTAGTAAGCACTTCAAAGCAACTGCTTTCACAGACATTTTAGAAATTGTGAACAGAAGTGACCCCCCCAAAAAAGAAGAATTTCCATGGAGTTGAATTCTTACTCATAGCAACTGTGTAGGATAGAGTAGAACTGACAGCTCCATAGGGTTTCCAAGGCTGTAATCGTCATGGAAGCTGACTGTCACATCTTCCTGCCATGGAATTGGTGGGTTTGAACTGCCAACCTTTAGTTAAGCAGCTGAGTACTTACTACTGTGCGATCAGGGCTTCTCAACAGAGGTGAGGGACATTTAAAACCAAAAGCCTGTTGCTGCTGAGTCAATTCAGACTCATAGCAACCGTTAGGACAGAGTAGAACTGCCCCATAGGGTTTCCAAGGCTGTAAATCTTTACAGGGGCAGACTGCCACATCTTTCTTCCATGGAGTGGCTGGTGTGTTTGAATCATGGATCTTCTGGTTAGTAGTTGAGTGCATTTAACCACTGTGCCACCAGGGCTCCTCGACTGGTATTTACTGCCACTAAATAAAATAGAATTTATTTAAGCCACTGAAAGAAAGAAAATAAAATGGACACTCTCAATAGTTAAAAGGTACAGTGTACATCTGTTCAAAATATGGATAATTTTCTTTGAGTTTTTTTTTTTGGTTTGTTTAAGATGAGAAAATTTGGTATGAAAATAATTATTAGAAAAATATTCTTCATCTGAGTGAAAAATTGGGTGTCTCTGGGTTCATATTCATTTTTATTCTGATTGATTTAACAAATCCTGGATTGGAAAATGGGGTGAAAAAAGAAGAAAGAGTTTATCCCACTTAAAATTGCTTATTTAATCATCAAAAATATATTGGTCTTTGTAGCAACAGTGTAATTTTTCAGAAAGTTTCCCTGTAGTTTTTTGTTTAGGAATTTCAAACAAACAGAAGGACAATGAATGTTCACATGCCCTTTGCTGAGATTAACTAATGGTTATCGTTTTACGACACTTGTATTTGCTCTCTTTGGTGCAATGAAACACTTTTGTATGGAAGGAGAGGATTCCACCACCACTAAGGAAGCATGGCCAGGAGGAGAGTGTGTCTGTTGGACCAGGGATCCCTGGACTGAGAAGCTTCTGGAACCAGGAGACAGAGAAAGAGAGAGAGAGAACTGTAACATGGAAAACAGCTAGAGATGGTGGCAGAGAAATGGTGGCAAGAGAGGCAGGCAGGAGATGGCATTGAAGGCTTCCTGGCCCACAGAGTGACAAAGCTGAGTGCCATTTGACAGGTGACTTGCTGGCAGAGTAGGATTTCCCCAGACACTTGATGGAGCAAGGTTTGCCAGCCCATGGACCTAGAGCTGAGCGCTTTCAGGCTGAGGCTTACTGGCGGAGTGGGGTGCCTCGGGGTACTTTTAGCAGAGCTAAAAGAGCTTTGTAACACTTACCTAAGCAGGGCAGAGGCCAAGGGCCAGAGAGAGGTGTGCCTGTGAGCACAGCTGAAAAGAGGAGGTCCTGATAGAAGAACTGTATCTTGAGCAGTCCTGAACCTGAACTGTAACCTTTTACTTACCTAATAAACCCCATACTCGTGAATAATGTCTGTGAGTTCTGTGTGGCCATAGTAATGAATTATTGAACTCAGCAGAGAAGTAGGGATTGCCGTGGGAGTGACGCGTGGTGTCAAACTGGTAAAGATGGCAGAGAGAGGACCTGCGTGACCTGTGCCTTGTAGAAATCAGCCTTGGGCTGTTGATCTTGATTCTTCTTCCCCCTTGTGAAGTTAGAGGAGGTCAGACCCTGCGCCCTTGTCATTTTTACACCCCCCATCCTCCAGGTGCTCCTTGGAAACTGTGGGGCAGTTCTACTCTGTCCTATAGGGTCGCTATGAGTTGGAATCGACTGGACGGCGCTGGGTTTGTTATATATGTATTTTTACATGTGCGTGTGCACACACTGTTAGTTTCTTCTACAAAGCCATTTGTAAAGAAGTTGCTAATTTTTAACATTTCATCGTGAATACTGTAGCATGTATCACCTACAAACCCAATCTCCCACAAAATGAGCGTAATATTATACAGTAAATCTAATGATTATGTAATATCATCTAATCTAGAGTCCATATTTCAGTTTTCCTCACTTTTCAAAAAGGTTTTTTATCCTTTTCTTTGCTTTTAGTCTAGAATCTGATCAATAATCATGCCTCACATTTGATTGTCATCTATATTTTGTCTTCTTTAATATGGAACATTTGCCTCTATACTAGCTTTTAACAACAGCAACAACAAAAAGTAGACATTTTTAAGAGTTGTGTGTCATTGCTTTATAGAATGTACTCCAATATGGATAGTATAATGGCTTTTTTGTGATTAGATTCAGGTTGAACATTTTTGTCAAGCATCCTGCGTAGGCGATATGCACTGTTCAAAGTATCTCATCAGTAGACACTTGGGCCAACTTGTCACTTTACTGAGGATTTCATCTTTATGATATGCACACAGATCTGCTATCTGCCAGACCTTTCCATTCTAATTGACCTTTTTGCTTTGTTATTAATTAATAAGTTATCCGTGGATTAATACTTCGAAATTGTCTGAATATTCTATTTCAGTACAACATTTAACTTATTTATTTTAATTCTAATTTAGTGTTAGTCTTTAAACACCAAACTTAAAAATTGATTTCTATTTCTTCCAGTACAGAGGAGATATTTTGGTGGTGTTGAAACTTAAAAAAGAAAAAACAAGCACATGAGTACTAAATGGGAGGGGGAAGTACATATTTTAAAGGCCACAAATTACTTGAACTTTGCATAATAAAAATAAATAGTTAACAGAATTTTAAAAATAGAGCCATGTGGACTTTCTATTTATATTATATAAACATGTGGGAGAGATGATTTCAATTGTTAAAGTTTCCTTTTGCCTGTCGTATTTACTTGCCAATATTTGCTAGTCAAGTACGTTGTTGTTAGGTGCCTTTGAGTTGGTTACAACTCAGAGCGACCCTACTTACAACAGAACGAAACACTGCCCGGTCCTGTGCCGTCCTCACAGTCATTGCCTGTGTTTGAGCCCAATGTTGTAACCACTGTCAGTCCATCTCACTGAGGGTCTTCCCTTTTGCTGACCCCTCTGCTTTACCAAGCATGATGTCCTTCTCCAGGGACTGGTCCCTCTGAATAAGAAGTCCAAAGTACGTAAGATAAAGTCTCTCTATCCTTGCTCCTAAGACAGACTTGTTTGGTCTTTCGATATTCTTCACTGACTCAATAATTAGAATGCTGAAACAGCACATTTCTTTTGGTGTGTGTATGTATATATATATATATATATATATGGAGCCCTGGTGGCACAGACTTACTAGTTTGCTTAGAGTTTTATTATAAATAAATGTTGAATTTTGTCATGTACTCTTTCTGCATTTGTTAAGATGATCATATAGTTTTTTGACTATTTTAATATTAAAAACAGACTAAAAATTAGCAAACATTGATTGTTTTGTGAATATTAAACTGACTTTGCATTACTGGGACAAGCATTACTTAGTTATAATGTCAAGGTTTAACATATATATTATATTCAGTGAAGAAGAAATAGGTTCTCCAACACTAGTGATTGGGATGTAAATTGACAAAACATTTCCAAACTTTTCCAAAGTCTAGACATTTTCTAAATCTTTATAATCTCTACAGACCAAATGATAGTGTACCAAAAAAAAGTTTTTTTTTTAATTGCCAAGGGTATATAGACAATAGTTTTATTTGTTCTTGTTTTTATTCTCACATCTCTACAAAATAGAGCTTTTCAGTATTTTATTTTCAGCTTTGCTATTTTTAGCCCCTACATAAGTCTTTCCGTGTTAAGTGGAAGACAAGTAATGTATGTGAAAGATAAATGTATCATTTTTATTTTTTCTTATTTGAAATCAGACTTCATCCAGGAAAACAGGTGGTCCAATAGAAAAAAAAAAAAAAAAAACATTCAGGAAGCTTATTCAAAAAATGTTGAGAGTCCGAAAGAGTTAAAGTGGAATAAGAGGCAGCCCAGAGATTAGTAACAGTAAGAAGCCTCTATTACTGGTTCTGGAGGAACAAACAAAAAGAGGTAGCGCTCGCAGAAGCTGAGTCCATGGCGGAGACCGCTAGGTGGAAACCAGAGCTATGGGAAGAGCCAGGGCTGTAGGAACTGGAACCATAGAAGAGGCACAGCCACTGCTCTCGACACTCCTGGAAGACAAGAGAAATAGAGAGAAATATCCTCGCTTCTCATAAACCAAAACCCACTCCCGATGAGTTGATTCCAACTCATAGCGACCCTATAGGACAGGGTAGAACTGCCCCATAGAGTTTCCAAGGAGCACCTGGCAGATTTGAACTGTCAACCTTTTGGTTAAGAGCTGTAGCACTTAACCACTGCACCACCAGGGTTTCTTGGCTTCCCCTAGGAACTCCAATATCCTTCCAATGTCTCCCATTCCTCAAACTTACCTGGAAGCCAGTTTGCAAAGAAGCCTGGGAAATGTAGCTTGCAGGGATTGGAACCCAGAACAAGGCAGAAAATGACAGGTACTATCCCACTCTTGGAAATCCTGGTGGTATAGTGGTTAAGAGTTTGGCTGCTAACCAAAAGCTTAGCAGTTCAAATCCACCAGGCACTCCTTGGAAACCCTGTGGGGCAGTTTTACTCCATCTTATAGGGTCACTATGAGTCAGAGTCAATTTGATGGCAATGGGTTTAAAATTTCTTTTATGTTTTATTCAACAGTTTATTGGTTTGCTTTAGACTTTCTTTTGTCTGCTTTTTATTATCTTCATGGTAGATCTTGACTTGATTTTATCTTCTTCCAAGGATAAAAAGCCTTAAGTTAATTGCTATTTTTTCAAGTGACATATCAAGTTATAAAATTAGCAGGGCTTTGAACCGGTTCAGTCATGGCCAACAAAGCGAAACCAGAACAGACCTGAATTTTAAAAATTTGGTTGATCTGCAACTATCACAGCATCCGCCAGACTGAGTCCTGCACAAATAGATGGCGCCTGGCTACCACTACCAACTACTCTGACAGGGATCACAATAGAGGGTCCTGGATGGAGCTGGAGAAAAATGTAGAACAAAATTCTAACTCACAAAAAAAGACCAGACTTACTGGTCTGGCAGAGAGTGGAAAAACCCTGAGAGTATGGCCCTGGGACACCAGTTTAACTCAGTACTGAAGTCCCTCCTGAGGTTCACCCTTTAGCCAAAGATTAGATGGGCCTATAAAACAAACAATAATACGTGTAGCTCAACCATGTATATGAGACTAATGGGCACACCAGTACAGGGACAAGGATGAGACGGCAGGAGGGGACAGGAAAGCTGGATGAGTGGAAATGGGTAAAACCAAGGTTGAAAAGGGGGGAGTGTTGACACATCTTGGGGTTGGCAACAAATGTTACAAAATGATAGGTGTATTAATTGTTTATTGAGAAACTAATTTGCCCTGAAAATCTTCATCTAAAGCACAATAAAAAAAAAAAAAAAAGATTATGGATGATCCGGAACCATAACCAGAATGGGAAAAATTATGGGTTGAAGCCCTGGAATAAGAGACTCAGAAGAAGTATAGTGTGTCTTTTCAGGAGCCTGTTGCATGAGATTGGATTATTGCCAGACTGAGGAAAGTGGCACAAGTTCAAAGCGGCACTGTTGGCTGCCATCTTTCAGTGGGGCATTATTGTTTCCAACTCTGCACAAAATTCGACAGGCAAGAGATTTGTTTGCTGTGCAACACATGCACAGGCCTTGTTTTCTTAGAGGGAGATGTAGTTTCTAGCAGGGCTTCAACCCGTAATTTTTCCTGTTCTGGTTATAGTTTTGGTTCATTCAAATTTTAAATTCAGGCCTGTTCCAGTGCCACTTCATCAGCCATGATTGAACCAGGAAGAATCAGTTCGAAGCCCTGGAAGTTAGTGTATTTTCTCTATTTATTGCCTGTTATGGATTGTATCGTGTCCCCACAAAAGATATGTTGAAGTGCTGACTCCTAAGAAAGTGACCTTGTTTGGAAATAGATTCTTTGAAGACGTCATCCGTTAAGTTGAGAGGAGCTCATACTGGAGTAGGGTGGGCCCTAATCCTATCTGAGTGGTCATAATCTTATCTGAATGATCCTAACCCTGTCTGAATGATGTCCTTATAAAAGAGGAGAGCGTTAGGGAGACACAGAGAGAGGATAAAACCATGTGATAACAGAGGCAGATTTTGCTGCAGCTGCAAGCCAAACAATGCTTGGGAGAGACAAAAAAAAGCTCTTTCCCTAGAGACTTTGGGGAGAGCATGCCCCAGCTGACACGTTGATTTGGACTTCTAGCCTCCAGAATTGTGAGATAATAAACTTCCATTATTATAACCCGTCTGCTTTGGGGAGATTATTAGGGCAGCCCTCAGAAACTAATACAGAGTTTGACACCAGGAATGAGGTACTGCTGTAACAAATATCTAAAAGTGTAGAAGTGGTTTTGGAATTGGGTAATGGGCAGAAGCTGGAAGAATTTTGAGCCTCTTGATAGTAAAAGCCTAGATTGCCTTGAAAAAGCTACTGGCAGAATTATGAACATTAAAGACAATTCTGGTGAGGACTCAGAGGTGAGGAAAGCTGCAGAGAAAACTCCTATCATCTTAGAGAAGTCATGCATAATCACAAATCAAATGTTGCTGGAAATGTGGGCATTAAACACACTTCTGGCAAGGAATGAAAAGGAATGGATGAATGTGTTATTTGACACAGGATGAAAGGCAATCATTGTTAAAAAATGGCAAAGAACTTTTCCGAATTACACTCAAGTGTTTGGGGAAAGTAGAACTTGTAAATAATGAACTTGGATATTTCACTGAGGAGATTTCAAAGCAAAGCGGGGAAAGTGCAGCCTGGTTTCTCCTTGTTGCTTATTGTGAAATGTGAGAGAAAAAAGATAAATTGAAGAAGGAACTGTTAAGCCAAAAGGAAGCAGAACTTGAAGGTTTGGGGAATTCTCAGACTGTCCATAGTGTAAAAATAGAGAAAATGTTCTCCTGAGTGAGCAACAAGGGGGTGGCTGAACATCTCCTTACTAAAGAGATTAGGAGTGTGACTTATGGATCCAATCAGTCATCTCAACAGAAAAGATTTTAAATTAGACAGAAGGGTCAGAGATGGGACAAAATGAAGGAGCGCTGAATAACTCCTGGAACTCTACAGTTAGGAAATGGGCCCATAGAGTTACTTGGCTGCCAATATGTGTTATCCTTCAAGAAAAGGAAAGGATGACCCTGAGAGTAGATCAAAGACTGGCAGGGCTGGCGATTGATCTGGGGTGCAGGGCCACAGCCTTCTCAGTTCCAGGGGTTGGGACTGCTGCCTAGGTGGGCCAGGAGAACTGGATTGCCATCCAGGTGGGTCCAGAAGACAGAAGATTATTTTTGAGCCTTGAAATCTAATGAAATTTGCACTGCGGATTTTCAGGTTTGCTTGGGATCCATGACTCCTTTCTCCCCTCTAATTTCTCCTTTTTGGAATAGGAATGTCTATCCTGTGTCTGTTCTACCATAGTAACTGGGATGCAGACAACTTTATTCTAAGTTTCACCGGTCCACAGATAGAGAGGAATTTTCCCCCAGGATGGACCATACCTAGAGTCTTACCCATGCCTGAGTTAGATGATTCATAAGTTGAGCTTTTAGATTTAGAGCTGGTGGGCTGCTGGAGCCGGGGAAGATATTTTGAATGTGGGAAGGACATGAATTTGGGGGATGGAGCAGAGGGCACACGATTATGGTTTGAATTGTGTCTCCAAAAAGATATGTTGAAGTCCTAACTCCTGGTGGCTGTGACTGTGGCCTTGTTTAGAAATATCGCCCTTGAAGATCACTGCAATGAGCTGGGTCCTAGTCCCATCTAAGTGATGTCATTATAAAAGAGGAGAAGAGAGGCAGACAGAGGAAGGATAGCCATGTAAAGATGTATCCACAAACCAAGGAACACCTGGGATTACCAGAATGTGGGAGAGATAAGGGATCTCCCTCATGGGGGCTGACATCTTATTTTGGATTTTAGCCTCCAGAACTGTAAGGCAATAAATTTCTTAACTTTGTATAACAGCTTATAGTTTACAGCACAGGGTCCCATAAATTATCTCAGTTTTAAAAAGTCAGTTTTGATGTTTTCCTAAATAAGACTTCATATTCATATTTTTTACCACCAAAGTACAGTTGTGGTATAGCAATATAATTGGCCTCTCCAGAATCCATATTTCTAGATTATTTTCCACTTGCTTGTGTACTCAGATGTTAATATTATATTATTTACAGTACATTTATTTGCATACAGTGTTGGGCCCAGTACTGTGTTAAAATGAATATAATTGCTACAAAAAGTGGTGGCATTTTTATTGCTATTTTAGAATTTATTTTTAACAGTTCAAAGAAAAAGAATAATAGGAAAATATGAATATCGGGAACAGTTGTCCCTCCCCAATATTCTCTACTAAATAACCAATGAAAATGAAAATCTCATTTTTTAAAAAAATGTCTTCTGCGTTTGACTCATCTAAGCTCATTTCAATGAGTCCTGCTGTTTAGAAATTTCTTAACGAAGGCTGGTAACAATGATTTGGCCAAGATGTTTAGATAAAACATATTTAATATTAAATTTATGAATTAAAAAACATTCTCGGAAGACAGAATTCTGAGTTCTGCCCTGAATAATCAGTCTACAGTCTGAATATGTTCCAATCACAGCTGATGTCGACGGAGGGCTTTTTCTGCCAGGTGAGTATCACAAAGCACAAGGAAAACTGTGATGGCGAGGGAAAGCAGGTGGCTTGCTGACAATGGAGCTGCTTGCAGCATCTCAGCTGGCCCTGTGGCCCTGTTATTTGGTTGTGTTCACATCAGAGGAGCACCCAGGAGATTCACGGGATTGACAGCTTGGTTGACACATAGGTAAAGCTTCTGTAAACATTTACTTTAGGCATCAGGGAGATGGAGGAATGCACATTGTGGGGTGCAGAGTAAACAGGAAGGTCTGCACTTAGGGGATTATCTTTCTCATCTGATTAACCAGGGAGGGAGTTTTTGAAAGGAGTGATTTCACAAGTTTAGGATAATCTGAAGACTATGGTAAGCATTTGCCCAGGAATGGAGAGAAGATGTTATCTGAGTATCTAAAGTTTTGCTTTATATTTGCATTTCTTTGAAAAATTTTCATACTCTTTCGCCTTTTGATGCTTAACACTTATTTTTTACATCTCCTCACCTAGGCTATAAAATGTTTTATGGTAGGATCTATAATAATAGATTCTATCTTAATTATAATACGTTCTATATTCAACCTAAACATACCACAGGATTCAACCTAGTGCCTTGAATATTAATAGGTCTTCTGAAAGTATTCGTTGAATACCTTTATTGATGATAATAGATTCTTGGCAAAATAGGCAACACGATTACAGTTTACGCTAAGAACAAGTTCAATTCTTTTATATTTGTGATAGTGTTTTATTGACTACCAAATACAAAAGTGAATGTTATTGATGTAAAAAGTGGTGGCATATTTTATTAATATCTAAGGATTTATTTTTAACAGTTCAAAGAAAAGAAAAATAGGAAAATGTTAATATTGGGGGGCACATCTCCCTCACCCATATTCTCTATTAATAATCAAATGAAAGTACCAAGCCCATATTTTTATTTCTTAGACATCATTAAGGGCATTTTGCAATTTTCTTAACTTTTTCATTATATAACAAAGTCACATCTTTGGAATTCAAGGAAATAGACATTTTTCTGTTTTAACTTATAATTTCCTTAGAGACAACATTTTCAATCTGATTAATGATTTTTATATTGAAGCAAAATATTTTTTATGAGGAAGACATTCAGATATTTCCGTTTTGATATTATATGGAGAAAAATAAAGATAAAACATTTGTAAATTTATGAATCTAAACACAAATGATCCTTGGGGCTTCCAAGCCATGGGGCAAGCTCATTAAGTAGGTACTTAAGTGCCTCACCCACCTCGCTTTCCCAGTATATATTCTTTCCTTGTAAGAAAACAAGCACACTCAAGCCTTAAAGGTCAGAAGTTTAAAATAGTAAACACATGTCACTCACATTCATGATGTATTAGTGAGACTGAGAGAAAGGAATTTGTAAGGATCCCATACGTCATCCCCTTTCAGCCTTCATGATTAACTTCGAGCAATCCAATTTCCTCTTAAAATATCTTCATTGATTGTGTTTCCTATCCTCTAATCACTACTGTGGCTCTTTTCTTGCAGAGATCAGAATATGCTTAGCCTCTTTTGTTCGTAGAGATCAAAATAAAACCACCGTGCCTCACACTGAGGGATAAGAATTGGAGTCAAATGACAAACTTTTGGCAAGAGAATTTTTAGATGCAGGATCAGTTTTTAAAAGTAGTCTATGGTACTTATTTCCTTTATATGCTTTTAAAATATCCCTTCCTTTTTTTTTTTTTTTTTTGCTTTAATGGTTTGGATGCAGTCTGATAGATTTTTAGCTGTGTGAGTCTACAAAAACTATTTTCATCTGATCTTTTCACCTTTATGTGTAATATATATATTTCACACATTTTGAAGTTATTACTTCATCTGTTTTTATATAGGTCTCTATGAGTTGAAATCCACTCGATGACAACTTTTTTTTTGTTTGTTTATAAGATGTAATATGAAAGGTTGGAGTATCTTGAGCCTCTTAACTATGATACTCAATTTTGTTCTTATTTAATAATATTAACCTTTTATATTGTTATTAATTGATTACTCAAGTCTGGGACACTCTGCAGACCTGTTAGGCTTCAGTCTAGATGTCACTCTTTCTGCCAGTGTCTGTTAGCTTTGAAATTCCTTTAAGTAAAAATAATGTGGGAAGATTTCGAAAGCCTAGTCATTGTGTACAAAATGTTAAGACCATTAACAGTAAGAAAGCAGTTGGGTAATCTCATCGCCACTCTTTTTATGGTTTTATCTAAATCCAAACCAGATGTTACGCAAGAGTAAACCCCTGTCACATCCATGCCTAGGCAGGGTGTTTTTTTTTTTTTTTTTCCATTCAGTAATAAGAATGCTTTGTTTGTTTGATTTTGTTTTTTAAAAATTAGTTGTCTGACACTGTGAGCACATTTCAGAGTTTTCCATTTTGTGTTGGCTTGAATTAGATCAAATTTTACACAGCGCTAATGATTTTCCTTGGCATAGTTCTTTCATGTGTGCCTTATATATGGTATTCCCTTCTGAGCAAATTTTCTGACTGTCCCAGAGAAATATGTCTCTGAAGTTATGGATTGTACAATGTAGCTGATGACATAAAATCAAACTGATGGTGTACAAACAATAGAAACAGAGGTAAAGTGATTAATTGCCTCTTCATGTCATAGTTTTTAATGCCACACGACCACATCTCAGCAGGAGCAACATTTCTAAGAATGCTTCTAATGTACTAGGCATTGTGGCAACATTTTGTGGTGGAAGCTATATTGCAAATTGCAGAACTGATGCTTCCAAAGTTACATACACAGTGGGATTTTTGAGCCAGTATTTGAATAGAAGCAATATGATCCCGGGGTCTCACTCTATAAATGGCTATGTAACAAAGTGCGAACAGGAGGCAATGGCTCTTTCTGTGGCTCAGCACTTGGGTATACCACGTGCCTAAACGAGATGACTCCCCCTTGGGATGGGTTTTCAGCTTTGGCTCCACAGGTACTGATTAAGGAGACGGCCCTATGAAATAAGTATATAATTGTTCAAACCCAGAACCATTTATTTGTGTATTTACATGTCAGATCTTACAGGGCAGTATCAATTATCAAAAGCCGTGGCAGGTTGTACTGAGTGTTAGAAGGGTGTTGAAGAAAGAGCTCTATACTTAGAAGCAGAAGATATGAACACAAAATCTCTTCTACTTGATAAATAGTGATTTGGGCAAGTTACCTGCACACTGTTGAGTCTACGTTTTTTCATTCATAAGAAATGGTAATAATACTTTTCTCTGCCTGGATGTTGTGGAGATCAAGTGAACAAATGAATATAAAAATAAGAGTAAACTGACTTACATATAGCACCCCCACTGCTGTTGAGTCAATTCTAACTTATAGCATTTCTCTAGGACAGAGTAGATCTGCCCCATAGAGTTTCCAAGGAGTGCCTGATGGACTCGAACTGCCAACCTTTTGGTTAGCAGCTGTAGCCTAGGAAATAAATATTTGGAAATGGTTTCTTTCCTTCCTTCTTACAAAGTAGATTGTTAAAAAAAAAAAAAAAAAAAAGAACATTTTAAGTGATCTGTCAAAAATACCCTGAAACTGAAAACATTTAGTGATGGGTTGCTTAATATTTTTTATATTGGTAATTGAAACCAGAAATAATTGTTAAAGTTAAAACCTTTGTTTAGAAGAGCTATTATTGATAAACCATTTTAATACTATAATTGTTGAGATATTATTTGAAATGATTCATCAGGCCATAAAATTAAAAAAATAAGATGGTTTAAAATATGCTTTTCAAATTGTGGGATTGTGGCTTATTAGGGTTATGAAGTCAAATTAGAGACCATCTTTATTTTTTTTAATCCAAAAAAAGAACAGAATGAAGTATAACACTCGTAGTAAACCTAAGTGTTCTCTTTGTGACACTTTTCATTTAATTTTACACACACACACACACGCGCGCGTGCGACACATTCCCATATCTGGTCATATTATGTATATATGTATCTATGCATGTATGTACCAGTTCGTGGCATTGTGATATAGTAAGACTACTTCTGACCATATAGTTAAATATAAAAAAGTCACTGTTTTAAGGCCTGTTAATCTCTGAAAAATCTGTTTGTTTACTTGTTTTCTTAAAAAAGATAAGCAATGTTGTTCTAGGCATTGCTTGTACTCAAGCATGGCCTTTTCTTCCCTGTATTCCCACTGTCACCAACCTAACAGCACATCTTTTATTATTACACCAATTTTTATCTCAGTGTTGACCAACCAGCTATCATGACAAGTCATTTAGAAGAATTTCTTGACATACCTTGCTTAAGCCTAATGTTTTATTTAACTGATGCGTGCTCTGTGCTACTAGTTGCTGTTAGCCATCACACAGAGGCTTGGGGAATAAAAATGAGAGATGAGTTATTCTTTCCTTACACTTTTCTGGATTATTCTGCTAATTATAATATTTTTTGATGTGCCTGAATGATCATATAAGAACAGCTTAGTCATTACATGACACATTAGGACAACAAGTCATTATGCCGTCTGAGTCCATAAGAAAGGCAGGATGAGGAGGGCAAAAGCCCACTGGGATTTTAAGGGAGATGAAGGTGCGTGAACCTTCGCGCAGGCTGAGGCAGCTGAAGGGAAGGAGATGAAACCCCAGTTCGGTACCTGGCAGGCCAGGCTCACATGAGGGCTACCTGGTTTCTCTCACAGATGTCAAGGAGTAGGATGAGCAGAGACTGAAAGCATGCTGCTCAGTTCTGTTGCACTACAGACTCAGAGAGCTTGGATGGAACGTTGCGTTTCTGAACCATATAGCACAGCATAGAACTTAGGTATCTCTTTCTCACTTCCACCGCAGACTGGGAAGCGGAGAGTATGGCTTGGGGGGGGGGGGCCGTGGTGGGGGACGATGACAGAGGGAGAGTGGGGTGGGATGTGCTTTTCACTTTTTAAAATATCTTCGTAGTATATAGCTCATTCCCCCGTTATTCACCCCCAGGTTATATCATCTACATCCACGTAACCCGTTGCTGTCCAGTCCGACTCATGGCGACCCCATAGGACAGAGTAAAGCTGCCCCATAGAGTTTCCAAGGAGCAGCTGGTGGATTCCGGGCTGGTGGATCCCAACCGCTGGCCTTTTGGGTTAGCTGCGGAGCTTGCCATAGCTCTTAACCACTGTGCCACCAGAGCTCCACCCCCACGTAAGGCAGCTGAAAATATTTAAATCTCAAGCTAAAAATGTGAGGTGGGAAGGGGTTTTGCAGGTAAAATTGTAATAACTTTTAATCCCTGGATACTTAATTTATGCATAAGCTTAGGAGCTATTGGAAGGGAAAATTTATTATTTTATTTTCCAAATTAAAGAGTTGTATTTTTGCTGCCACTAAAATATTCTGGTAAGATACCCTAGGCGTTGCATTACTGGATCACTAATCAGCACTTTAAATAGTCGAAGGGGCTTACTCAATAAGCGTGTATCCGGTGACACATGACAGGCACATATTAGTGACAGACTAATATATACCAAAATATGTATATATATATATATACCCAAACCACCAACCAAATGAAACTTACTGCCATTGAGTCCATTGGAACTCGTAGCGACCCTATATGACAGAGTAGAACTGTCCTCTACAGGACACAGTAGAACAGCCCCTAAGATTTCCAAGGTTGTAAATCTTTACGGTTCCAAATGCCGATTTTTAAGTTCACAGCTGACGGCTTTAACCACTGCGCCGTCAAGGTTCCTTAAAACATACCCAGGGGCCCCTTATTGCCATATTAAAACATTTATAAATGGAATTTTAATTTAAAGTTCTGCTAAAACGAAAATAAAATGCTATATTGATTCTCAGGCCAGATGCTCTTTAGAAAATGCAGTGTATCTATTATTCCCACTCG
This sequence comes from Loxodonta africana, assembly GCF_030014295.1. Classification (NCBI taxonomy): domain Eukaryota; kingdom Metazoa; phylum Chordata; class Mammalia; order Proboscidea; family Elephantidae; genus Loxodonta; species Loxodonta africana. The sequence continues at coordinate 14,011,026 of NC_087358.1, read as the reverse complement.
AAATTATGACTTCAAATCTGACCTGGACCCACGTAAAGAAAATTCTCAAAAGGCCAGGCGCAAGCGTGAAAGGCAATTCAACTAAGCCACTTAGATTTCCTATGATAACTTTTCTCCACTAGGTGGCAGGCGTTTCTAAGACTATCCCTCTTGTATCTAATATCCTAGTTTTGGTTTGTTTTATAAATTCATCAGAACCTTCACTTTTCAGTGGTGGTCTAACAGTATCCTTTTTACCAACATATAGGGAAATATTTATTGCAAATCAAACAGCATGGTTTTTCGTGTGTGAATTATTAACAAATGAAATACATTTTCTCTGGTGAATTGATTTTTTACCCCATATTTGTTGTTGTGTGCCATTGAGTCGATTCTGAATCATAGTGCCGAAATAGGGTTTTGCTGCTGTTAACTTTTAATTTTACTGTATTTTATCTTCATTTTATTTTATAATATTAGTTTAAAACAACAACAAAAAAATCATTCTCATATCTGTTGATTCATATGAGTGCATGACGGGATAAAGCCTCATATTCTGATAATACTTTATTCCTTTGAACAGCTTCCACACAAATTATTTTGTTTCAATCTTACAAGAATCCTGTGATTTTTCCCCCCCACAATTATAGATAAAGAAATAGATTTCAGAAAAGGTGAATAATTTCTCAAAGATCAAATAGTAAATTGTAGAAGCAGACCCAAAGTGTTGCCTTTTTTTCTTCCTTTTTTTGATTCCTGGTTTCTACTTGAGCACAACAGAAAAATCAATAGAAAATTGCTTGAAGGGGAGCTGTAAGATCAGTAGTTCGAACCCACCAGCTGCTAATCGGGAGAAAGATGTGGCAGTCTGCTTCCCTAAAGATTCAGCCTAGGAAACCCTATGGGGCAGTTCTACTTTGTCTTGTAGGGTCACCGTGAGTCGAAATCACCTTGACGACAAGGGGTTTGGCTTTTTTTTGGTTTGGTAAGTATACTAATTAGCAGAAGTGGGTAGCAGAAGGGCAGTGTGTTAAAAAAAAAAAAAAAAAGGAGGCATATATATGATATTTAGAAACGGGGGAAAAAAGCCAAACACATGAACTGATTTGTTTAAAAATATTATCATAATTACCTCCGAATTATCAGAATTTATTACATCAATATTTTTATTTACACCATTTTTGTGTGGGTATTTGCAGTGAGGTTGAGATGCATGTCCCCCTCCCCCACCAGGTGTTCAAAGAGAAGTGTTTTTTGGTGAAAGATCAATGTTTCTTGAAGTCTGCTTCTCAGACCAACTTATGTCAGATTCACCAAGAGTTTATTAGAAATACAGACTCCTAGGCGGTACTCCAAACCTAAATAATAAGAATCCTTGAGGATTGACCCAGGTATTTTCATTTTCAACAGGTGGCCAAGATTTGGCCACTAACTCTTGAGATTTTATTTCTTTTCATATAATATAGACACAAGTAGAAGTTATGATCACCCCAAACCTTATTTTCAAATATAAATTACACATCAGTTTTATTCCATGTGAAAACAGAGATTACGAGTAAAAATTGTAAATAAAGGAGATGGACACACACTCACACGCACACATACGTAGAGAAGATGCCTGATGATGAAGGGACATCTTTTCTAGGAAAGTGGTTATAAATGCCCTCAGGCAAATATTGGAGAATAAGGCATCTTTATCCTTTTGAAAATAATCCTAGAAGCATCAATAATTTTGTTTCTGCTGCTCATGTGTACCTCTGATTCCTAAGTGGCCTAAGACCCAGCCATTTTACTTCCCTCTGCTCCTTATGTAGTGCAAACTAGGCAGACTGCTTTTAACTACTAGTGATAATAAATGTTTTTTAGAGGGACAGCAATCTGTTACGCATTTTAGTGAATAACGATGAAAGAACAGTTGTCAAGCACACTTAGCTATGGATTGATAGCTAAACATTATAAGCATGAATATAAACCAAGTGGAAGATGAATCATATAAAGTAATAGTTTTCCAACATTTATTTTGGGAGATATTCAGAAGAGTGACAAGAAAAATAAAAGTTTCAAATAATTTTGGAGATGTTATATTTAATAAAAAAATATGAAGTGTGCTTTTGCTTCTTTTTACCAGAAAGATTTCTCAAAGGACTTCATAGGTCAACGCCCAATGAATCGATTGGAGGCAATTGTATAGTTTACTGCTTCTTGAGGATATTTGGCAGCAAAACATTTCTGCACAGATATCTTGTGAGACTAGTACAGCATAGGACAAAGATTAGAAAATCTGAATTCAATATTATATAGCACCAGTGACCCACATAATCTATTTTCTCCAGCCTACTACAGATAGGTCTTTCTAGAGAAAACATGAATTGTGGATGACGTGAGTATGGCTTATTGTAAAAGTTTTAGAATCTCCTCCTAATCTGTTTCCTCCCAAAGGCTTAGCTAACTTCAGCTATAGGCATGCGCTCTGGTTTTCTATGACTTCAAATATGATATAATAGCCCACAAGGAATTAAATGCAATAGGGAAGAAAGAAGAGGTACCATCTCATGGGTTATTGATTATAGCTCTGCTAGCCCTGATTCATATTTGCCTTCACATCTTTGCCATTGTTTTGGATTCTGATATGCTCCATCTATTGGGAACCCAGCTTTCAGTTTGCTCCTTTGAACTGACACTGATCACAGGCACTCTGATGAGCTCTCCTGCAATTTCTTGGACTGTGTATATTCTTACCCGCCCACTGGAAATCTCACTGCCTCATGACAGCTTCTCACTATCTGGGTTGTTATCTATCATTCAAAGACAGAGGCAGCACAAAGAGAAGTTTAGATCAGCTAACATACTATAGAAGAGGATATTGAAAATATTTATTATATTCACATGAAATTTTCTCTTCCTGCCCATGAGATCGTGCTTTGTAACAATGATTTCTTGAAACCCGGATTATTACTGGAATCCCACACCAAAATTCTTCACAGTGGAACATTAATGCTTCTGCCTAGGATATGACATACCAATGGGGGAACCTGAGGTAGTGCCCCTCATGCCAATATTCATAGAAATAGGACTAGAATAAGCACTCTACGTGAAAGTAAACTACTTTAGAGCCAGTACTCCGTTTTATGTCTTTGCATTTCAGTACTTAGCTTGCCAGCCTTGGCTTAACACAGAAAAGCCCCTCAGTACCTTTTTGTTAGAAGAATGGCTAGAAAGTATAGACGGATGACCTGAAATAACTTTTAGAATAAGTTGTATGCTTATTTCTTGCTATCAACAATAAGAAATGTGTACTCTGAAGGACATAGTCTTTTTGTTTTTTCAAGTTGAAAAGGTTATTGTGTTTTCTATCTCCAAAGAGTATGATTAAGCCCACATCCATTTCTGTAAGTGTTTAATGTGCTTTGGTATTATACTTGTGTGTTGGCAAGTATTTTATATGTTCATTAATTAGCTGATAATTTTTCACCATTTATCCCATGCTTTGCCATCAGTTATTCAGCACGGATTTTAACCACTACTAAGATATTTTATATCCACTACACTTTAATGACAGTAATTATGCTGTCCCTAGAGGTTTCCAATGACAGAAAACTATCCTATGACAGACAGCTGATAATGAATATAGTTTCTCCTGACACTAGATTGGCTAACAAATCAGTGATGGCCCTTCCATTTTTCCTCTGCCTTGTGTCTCCAAGTGTCAAAACTGTAGGGAACCAATCCCCTGACTGACATATTGACATGGTGAAACTATAATTGCATTGTTGGTTGAGAAAAAAATATATAATCAAACAATTTGAGATCATCTTCCCACACATAAAATTTCCATCTCTTACCTCCACTTTGGCTCTTTACCAAGAGAAATTTTTAGAGCTGAAGGCATATGGCCCAAAGATATGGTAGAACATATTATATCTGTATCTCTCTCTCTACATCTGTAACTATGAAATGCCTCACAGGATAATAATGAAAAAGGGAGGAGGGAGGATGGCTTAAATGTTCAACAATGGAAAGATTATTAAACTACACTATGTCCATACATGTTTTTATATATATATATATATATATGAATGGATGTATAAAAATATATATGAAAAGTTTTTGCACCTATGTGACATAAAAATGAAATAGAAATCACTTTTCTATCAATTTAGCCTCTGTTAAGAAGTACGCATCAGGAAACAGGACATTAGTATTTTGGGGTGTAATGCTGAAGAGCATTTTAGGGAAAGTTATAGGGTGAAATCTAAGATTCAAGGATGCATATTTTCTCAGGGAATCATGTGAAATTAAAAAAATAATATTTTGCTCACTCAGGGGTAGTTTATAATTGTACTAAATTATCTGATTCCAAAGGAAAAAAATCATAAAATTAGAAGTTTGGAGATAATTCAGAAAACAACATAATTTCACGTCAGGGTGTTGGTTGCTGTAATAGTACAGTACTAAACCTGCAGTTGCAAATCTCCATGACATCTAAGGCCAATGGACTTCATTTTCTTGATTTATCGGTAGGGCAGGAAATGACAATGTGGATTGTTTATCACGTTCTAGCATTGGTATTAGATATTTAATATATCATTTATTGCTTCCTACAAATTAAAAAGATGTAATTATCCCCCTCATTTTGCAGATTATGGCACAGAATTTAAGATTAGGTCATTTATTTAATATTGTAGAGTTAGTGAATGGTTGAATGTAGATTCAAATCCATATCTGACCACAAAGCTGGTATTCTTTCCATAATACTTTCTGTAATACCAGTCTACAACGGTAAGTTCCTCTACAAGGCTTTCACTGAATGGGTTGATTAAACAATTTAGTTAATACAGTAAAACTGGTAGACCATAAGCGCACTATAGTTTAATTTCTTGAAGACCCTGGCCTAACAGGGGAACAAAATAACTGAAAGAATAAAAAGTCTCTTGGGATAACTATGATATGCCTCACAGGATAATAATGAAAGAGGAAGGACAGCTTAAATGTTCAGCAGTGGAAAGATTATCAAAGTATGTTATGTCCATAAAATGGGATATTTCATACATATTTTAAATCACGTTTTAGTGCAATATTTGAAGACATATGGAAATATGTCATAATATACAACTAGAGGAAAAATACTTAATCCCAACGCGGAGAATCTTAATACACCTAATACCAACATTTTTATAATTTAGTAGTGGGATTAGGAGGAATATTTTTCTTAATTGTTTGTTCCTTTTTTATTTAAAAATCACAGAAATCTTGTATAATCAGAAGAAAACAGGAAATATTTTCCCATTTCCTGAGTTTTTCTTTTAACATTCTCAACAGTATAATTCAGAAAACAAATAGAAGCTATTGATATAACCCTATTGTCTGCCTCCATTAAATTTCAAAATCCTTAAAACCATCGTACCGTTTTTTTAAAGTAAAATGATCTGTCAGATATTTTTTATAGTCAGTTTGCAAACTGAGCCTAGAAAAATATACTTGATTTTTTAAAATATCTTGACCCTGAAATTAATTTTATTTCTGAATTACAATTGGAATTTGACCTGAAGACATCTAATATATGTTGGCTCTCTAATTTTTTTTGATTTGCACAAAAGTAATAATAATTATACTAATTCTAGCTGCCTAGCAGAAAAGATACTTAGGTAACAATTAGTCAGCCAGCATTCATGGTTTCTCTGATTTTGCTATTTTTATTTATTTTTTTTAATTTTTATTGTGCTTTAGGTGTAAGTTTACAAATCAAGCCAGTCCGTCACATATAAGCTTATATACACCTTAGTACATACTCCCATTTACTCTCTCCCTAATGACTCAGCCCGCTCCCTTCTTCTAGTCTCTCCTTTTGTGACTGTTTTGCCAGTTTCTAACCCTCTCTACCTTCTCATCTCCCCTCCAGACAGGAGATGCCAATACAGTCTCAAGTGTCCGCCTGATACAAGTAGCTCACTTTTCATCAGCATCTCTCTCCAGACCATTGTCCAGTCCCTTCCATGTCTGATGAGTAGTCTTCGGGAATGGTTCCCGTCCTGGGCCAACAGAAGGTTTGGGGACCAAGACCCCCGGGATTCTTCTAGTCTCAGTCAGACCTTTAAGTCTGGTCTTTTTATGAGATTTTGGGGTCTGCATCCCACTGTTCTCCTGCTCCCTCAGGGATTCTCTGTTGTGTTCCCTGTCAGGGCAGTCATTGGTTGTGGCCAGGCACCATCTAGTTCTTCTGGCCTCAGGATGATGTAAGTCTCTAGTTCATGTAGCCCTTTCTGTCTCGGGCTCATAGTTATCGTATGACCTTGGTGTTGTTAGTTCTCCTTTGATCCAGATGGGTTGAGACCAATTGGTGCATCTTAGATGGCCGCTTGTTAGCATTTAAGACCCCAGATGCCACACTTCAAAGTGGGATGCAGAATGTTTTCATAATAGAGTTTATTATGCCAATTGACTTAGGAGTCCCCTTAAGCCATAGTCCCCAAACCCCTGTCCTTGCTCCGCTGACCTTCGAAACATTCAGTTTATCCCAGAAACTTCTTTGCTTTTGGTCCAGTCCAGTTGAGCTGACCTTCCGTGTATTGAGTATTGTCCTTCCCTTCACCTAAAGTAGTTCTTACCTACTAACTAATCAGTAAATAACTCTCTCCCACCCTCCTTCCCTGCCCCCTCTCATAACCACAAAAGTATGTGTTCTTCTCAGTTTATACTATTTCTCAAGATCTTATAATAGTGGTCTTATACAATATTTGTCCTTTTGCCTCTGACTAATTTCACTCAGCATAATGCCTTCCAGGTTCCTCCATGTTATGAAATGTTTCACAGGTGTGTCACTGTTCTTTATCAATGTGTAGTATTCCATTGTGTGAATGTACCACAATTTATTTAACCATTCATCTATTGATGGACGCCTTGGTTGCTTCCAGCTTTTTGCTATTGTAAACAGTGCTGCAATAAACGTGGGTGTGCATATATCTGTTCGTGTGAAGGCTCTTATTTCTCTAGGGTATATTCCGAGGAGTGGGATTTCTGGGTTGTATGGTAGTTCTATTTCTAACTTTTGAAGAAAACACCAGATAGATTTCCAAAGTGGTTGTACCATTTTACATCCCCACCAGCAGTGTATAAGAGTTCCACTCTCTCTGCAGCCCCTCCAACATTTATTATTTTGTGTTTTTTGGATTAATGCCAGCCTTGTTGGAGTGAGATGGAATCTCCTCGTAGTTTTAATTTGCATTTCTCTAATGGCTAATGATTGAGAGCATTTTCTCATGTATCTATTAGCTGCCTGAATATCTTGTTTAGTGAAGTGCGTGTTCATATCCTTTTCCCACTTTTTGATTGGGTTGTTTGTCTTTTTGAGGTTGAGTTTTAATAGAATCGTATAGATTTTAGAGATCAGGTGCTGGTCAGAGATGTCATAGCTGAAAATTTTTTCCCAATCCATAGGTGGTCTTTTTACTCTTTTGGTGAAGTCTTTAGATGAGCATAGGTGTTTGATTTTTAGGAGCTCCCAGTTATCTGGTTTCTCTTCGTCATTTTTAGTAATGTTTTGTATTCTGTTTATGCCTTGTATTAGGGCTCCTAACGTTGTCCCTATTTTTTCTTCCATGATCTTTATCATTTTAGTCTTTATGTTTAGGTCTTTGATCCACTTGGAGTTAGTTTTTGTGCATGGTGTGAGGTATGGGTCCTGTTTCATTTTTTTGCAAATGGATATCCAGTTAGGCCAGCACCATTTGTTAAAAAGACTATCTTTCCCCAATTAACTGACACTGGGCCTTTGTCAAATATCAGCTGCTCATACGTGGATAATTTATATCTGGGTTCTCAATTCTGTTCCATTGGTCTATGTGCCTGTTGTTGTACCAGTACCAGGCTGTTTTGACTACTGTGGCTGTATAATAGCTTCTGAAATCAGGTAGAGTGAGGCCTCCCACTTTCTTCTTCTTTTTCAGTAATGCTTTGCTTATCCGAGACTTCTTTCCCTTCCATATGAAGTTGGTGATTTGTTTCTCTATCACATTAAAAAATGACATTGGAATTTGGACCGGAAGTGCATTGTAAGTATAGATGGCTTTTGGTAGAATAGACATTTTTACTATGTTAAGTCTTCCTATCCATGAGCAAGGTATGTTTTTCCGCTTATGTAGGTCCCTTTTAGTTTCTTGCACTAGTACTTTGTAGTTTTCTTTGTATAGGTCTTTTACATCCTTGGTAAGATTTTTTCCTCAGTATTTTATCTTCTTGGGCACTACTGTGAATGGTATTGATTTGGTTATTTCCTCTTCGGTGTTCTTTTTGTTGATGTAGAGGAATCCAAGTGATTTTTGTATGTTTATTTTATAACCTGAGACTCTGCCAAACTCTTCTATTAGTTTCAGTAGTTTTCTGGGGGATTCCTTAGGGTTTTCTGTGTATAAGATCATGTCATCTGCAAATAGAGATAATTTTACTTCTTCCTAGCCAATCCAGATGCTCTTTATTTCTTTGCCTAGCCTAATTGCTCTGGCTTGGACCTCTAGCACAATGTTGCATAAGAGTGGTGATAAAGGGCATCCTTGTCTGGTTCCCTTTCTCAAAGGAAATGCTTTGAGGCTCTCTCCATTTAGAATGATGTTAGCTGTTGGCTTTGTATAGATGCCCTTTATTATGTTGAGGAATTTTCCTTCAATTCCTATTTTGCTGAGAGTTTTATCATGAAAGGGTGTTGGACTTTGTCAAATGCCTTTTCTGCATCAATTGATAAGATCATGTGGTTTTTGTCTTTTGTTTTATTTATATGGTGGATTACATTAATGGTTTTTCTAATATTGAACCAACCTTGAGTACCTGGCATAAATCCCACTTGGTCATGATGGATTAATTTTTTGATATGTTGTTGAATTCTATTGGCTAGAATTTTGCTGAGGATTTTTGCATCTATGTTCATGAGGGACATAGGTCTGTAATTTTCTTTTTTTGTGGTGTCTTTACCTGGTTTTGGTATCAGGGATATGGTGGCTTCATAGAATGAGTTAGGTAGTATTCCATCATTTTCTATGCTTTGAAATACCTTTAGTAGCAGTGGTGTTAACTCTTCTCTGAAAGTTTGGTAGAACTCTGCGGTAAAGCTATCTGGGCCAGGGCTTTTTTTTGTCGGGAGTTTTTTGATTACCTTTTCAATCTCTTTTTGTTATGCGTCTATTTATTTGTTCTACTTCTGATTGTGTTAGTTTAGGCAGGTAGTGTTTTTCTAGGAATTCATCCATTTCTTCTAGCTTTGCAAATTTGTTAGAGTACAATTTTTTGTAATAATCAGATATGATTCTTTTAATTTCAGTTGGGTCTGTTGTGATATGGCCCATCTCGTCTCTTATTCAGGTCATTTGTTTCCTGCTATTTTTATATAATCTGTTCTTAAACAGACTTTTTAGATTTATAACCATTTAACAGGTTTTTCTCAAAATTTTATATGAAGAAATATTTTTTTATTCATAGCAAATAAACACAAGCATTCTTTTGGAGAAAATGAAAGGATTTAGAAGCTCTCATGCTGGTCTAATTGTTAACTGGTGCGCAACGCCTTATGACAACTTTTAGTTAACACCTTGTTGTTGTTAAGTGCTGTGGAATCAGTTCTGACTCACAGCAACCCTATGTACAATGGAAGGAAACACTGCCTGGTCCTGTGCCATTCTCACAGTCATTGCTACATTTGAGCCCATTGTTAGAGCTGCTGTGTAGTTTGATTTCTTGACTGCTGTTTGCATAGGGATTGGTTGTGGATAGAAGCTTATCTTAAGGCACGGTAAGTGACAGCGTTCTCCAGCTATTCATAAGGTTTTCACTGGCTGATTTGTTCAGAAGTACACTGGGTGGTCTTTCTTCCTGTCTCTGTCAGTCTGGAAGCTCCACTGAAACCTGCCCACCCTGGGTGACCCTGCTGGTGGTATAGCTTCCAGCATCGCAACAACAGATAAGCCACCACAGTTTGACAAACTGACAGACGTGTGGCAGAGTTTCCATCTACCTTATTTAATTTTGTAACTACCGCAAATCTAATTTTATAAACTTAAAGCAACTTTATGCCTTACAGTATTTTTTTGAGAGATCACTTCTTTTAAAAAATGTCATAATAGGTTATTTCTCTTATGCAAATTATCTTGAATAAAATGCCACTATGAGCAAAATGAAATCATTGTTTCTGTCTACTAAGCTATGGATTGGGTTAAATAATCATATCCCTAATAAGAACCCATGAAATACTGGTCTCTGTGTATTAATCTGTATATAAAAGGTGGTTGGACCTCAGTAATATCTTCCCTAAATAATGACAGTTCACGCCTGCAAAAGCCAAAATACACATGGAGATGTGTTACCTCCCTGAACGTCTTCTCACGAGAACCACTACATGGAGCTACAATGTAAATGAGTTGGATCAGATGCTCTGAGACAGGTTGCTGAGTCCAGTGAAACAAAACATATTCAGACAGACTGTGAACAAGGTAGAAGAGCACCTGAAAGCCTGCTTTATGGGCTGAATTGAAATAATCTGTACTTCCAATGAAGAAAATATTTGTGGATATACTACCTAAAATGAAATTAACTAGCACAGACGAGACTGATGCTTGTGGAAGTCCAGGTTGTAAATATAAAAATGCCTTTGTTTTAGAGCCTATTAAATCTTCCTGTCCTGTTTCTTTGGACTGTGAAATTGTGCCCTCTGTATTTGCCTGCCCCCATTTTCTAACATACGAATTTGTGTTGCCTTGAAACTACAGAATAAAAGAATGTCACTGGCATATGAAAAAATGGGAAAACCCAAAATATGGTTTCTATATCAGTGAAACATTTTAACACTAGCTAATTTACTCTCTATAACAAACCTGTGGAGTGGCTAGAGCATGGATTATCACTCCTTTTTTACAAATAGGAAAACCAAGGCTCAGAAAGCTTAAATAACTTGCCCGAGTTTAAATCTAGTGGTAGAAATTGACCTTCAGGTCCAGTTAGTCCTCTTCCAGGTCTCCCATTTCTTCTAGTACATGTTGATTTTGTTTTAGTATAGTGACCAATATTCCACAGTTTGTTATGTCATTTGAGTTCCCATTTGGTACTTTATTGCCTCCTTTGAACATTTCTTTCCTATTTACCGACAGACAGAGAAGACAACTTTTTCAATTTCTACTAACCCTGTATTCCCAGCCCCTTAATTGTTGGAATAATGGAAACGTTAGTAGCAGAAATAGAGATGAGTTGAAAAGTCAGAAAGCTCTTGATTATATTCCTTCTGTCCTTGTTCCTGAGAGTGTATTGCTATAAAATTCTTAACCTCTTTGAATTGCTGTCAGGAAATACTAAGTCCAAATGAAGTCTATATTCCTTGTCTCTCACATATGTTTGCTTGGTAAAAATATATTTTATGTCACTTAAGACCAGTGAGATATAGCTGCGAAATTTCTGTGACTTATGCAGAAATTCCAAAGAGAGGCATTGCTGTCAGCAGATACATATATTTGTTCTTGAAACCTGAAAAAATTCTTATACTGATGACCTCTTTGAGTTGGTACAGTTCCATTTGGATCTTTTTGCAGTTACTTGTTGAGTATTGAAAAGAGCTGTTTGACACCTATAAAACAGGGTTTTTGTGTGTGTGTTTATTTTCATAATTTTTAGTTTTTACTAGACCCAGGAAGCCTTTTTTTTTTTCCTTTCAGATTGCTTTGAAGCACCTGTTATGATCCTGTAGCAAGCTTTCTTGCTTCTCTGGAGCTCTGAGAGGAGCTTTGTACTTTTGAAATTTTCATTAGCTTTTGACTGGCTGCCAAGATTTCTGCTGCTGTGGTGAGGTGGCCATGCCTTGGGCTGCCAAGTCCCTGACTCTTGTTGAGCATGACAGCAAAAACCTCCAGACCTCACCAGGGTCAAGAGCATTTGGAGCACAGAACAGCATTGTCTCACTAGGCAGGTGGTTCCAGGGAGGGGTGAACCATCTGCCAGGTGGGTCAATAACAGAAATGTCCTCACCCGTGTTTTCAACCAGGAGTGGTTGTGGGAAGGGAGAAGGGGGCAGGTGAGATCTAGCAAGTATAGGATATGAATGGGGTATATAAAGAGGGTACTGTGAGCTGACTTTATTCTAGTTTCTCCAATATCTCCTCTTTTCATGAAGGCAAGAGATTTCAGGTTAGAAATAACCTAATTAATTAAAAAAAAGAATTAATAAAAAAAATAAGTAGAAGGTTTTCGAAACTCAGATAATTCAGTATTTGGAATATTCACCTCCTCCCCCCAAAGTTAAATCCTATCACTATATAGATGGGTTTGATAAGATAGTCAATATTTAGGCTGGTGTTTTTACATCATTGTAACTGAAAATTTTAATATAGCTTTCAGGGATGCCTATAAGTACTCCTGAGATCGTAGTATGTATATCTACATCTATTTCTCATTACATATATATTCATATCTGTCTCCCATTTATGGGGTTTGTAAATTCACTTTCAATGGTGTATACGGGATAAAAAAGCCTGATATTATAATATGCAGTATTTCTATAAATATAATACTAAAATTTATTCACAAATTCTTGTTGTGATGAAATATCTGTGATTGCTGTATCCTATTGCCATTCTATTTGCTGACTATGTACCGTTGTACAAAACGTTGGTAAATAGGTGGGGTCTACTTTTCTCTATGGTGTGTATTTGGAAGACTTCAAGAACATTCTAGGCATTACTTGCATTCTAACTGTTTAAAGAGCTGTTTAAGTGTCGAGTATGGAAACTAATGCTTGCCTTCCATGCTCGTTTAAAAAGACCAGCACAAATGAATGTGCAATAGAATGGCTAAGAAGGGCCCACCTTCATTAAAGAAAGACCACGGCAGCCCAGAGCACGCAGTCCTGGCTGTTTGTAAATAAGCCAGGCAAAGCAGTGTAACTGTTTGCTTGGCTATCCTCATTTCTTTCTCCGAATTCTTCTAATATCTGCATTTTTAGAGCATCGTGTCCACAAAAAATTGATACAGGTGGTGTAATATGCAGTGTGCTGGCCCTGCAGGCACATACTTCTTGTAACCCAAGGTAATGGAAATCTACAATGAGTCCTAAGTGAGTTCCAGCTGCTGTCAAGGCTGCAGGCCATCTGGGCTCAGGCTCCAGCACTGCCTCACTCCCACCATGGAAGCCAGTTTCTCACTGGAGACTGAAAACAGACCAGTGCCTCCATCTGGATATGTATTTTCCCACCATTTCAGCTGGATTTTCACTTTGAGAGAAAAAAAAAAAACCCAAACCCATTGCTGTTGAGTCGATTCTGACTCACAGTGACCCTGTAGGACAGAGTAGAACTGCCCCACAGAGTTTCCAAGGAGTGGCTGGTGAATTCAAACTGCCAACCCTTTGGTTAGCAGCCAAGTTCTTAACCACTGCACCACTAGGGCTCTTTCACTTAGAGAGAATTGTTTTTTTTACAAGCTGGATAGTTTAATTTTTCCTAAAGGCAAAGAATAATTCAGTTGAGATCCCTTCTTTCTCGTGTACTTTCATTTTCCTCCTTCTTCGTTTTGTTACCCCCACCCCTCACCCCACTTTCTCTACTACCACCAGCATATCGTGAAATAGTTTTTGAGTTCTGTACTTGATCATGTCCGGATCACCCCGCTCTTCAGGAGGCCATCCAGCTAGACAACATTACACAACGTAAGTGCTCAGAGAGACCAGAGGGAAAGACCAACAGGGCTGAGATGCCCAGAGAAGGCTTCCTTCAATGAATATTTGATGATGATGTACTGTGTAATTCATTTGTATATTTACTGGACCACCACCCAGCACACATCCTTTGACTACTGTAAGCTTTACGTGGGCAGGGACTGGGTTTGTCCTGTGCATGTTTGTATCTCTTCTGCATGTGGGTTCACACAAGGCAAGCACTGGAAAATGCCTGCTGAATTAATCCATAAATGAATGCATTAATCATTTATGGATTGATTCAATAGACATTTTTTAGTTTTTACCTAGGATTGTAGGAGATGCGTACAGCTTAATGAAGCTGATTCTTCATTAGGGAGGCTATGAGCTATAGAAAAATAAGATGAATTAGAGGAGTATGAAAGGAGTGATGGATTTTTTTTTCAAAAGAGGTAAAGATGCTCTTAGTTGGGGTCACTCATCTGTTCTGTCTAGTTTAAGAAAGGGAGACCTCACTCAGCATAAAAATCAAAGGGAAGATAATTAACTGCTTAGTCATTTGTGTGCCTTCATTTTAGCAGCCAGCTGTTTCCTGGATCATATTTTAGTACCGTTTTTATTTATAGAGTGCTTTTGCAAGAAAAACATCCGGTGCAGCAGAGCTCAGCAGTAGGTGTGTAACAATGCATATTTTAAAGCGACAGATGGCACTTTATATGAGTCGCCCTAGAAAAGTGAGAGTGTTGGATCTCCTCTCTCGTATTTAAAGCTGTGGAGGCTTTCCCCTGGGGGTTATGGTTGTGATAAAATGTAAAGAGGATTAGCCTTGTGGTTAGAGACCATGGGTTTGAATCCTTTGCCTACCACCTTTTAGCAGAGTGACCTTGTAGGTAAATAGATTGACCTGGGTATGGCTCAGTTAAACCTTGCCTCAAAGGGTGAGGAGGTGTGAGAATAAACGGAGAGAAGAATGTCAATATCTAGACTCTGCAAACCCATATCTCCAGTATAAACAATATTTGCTCTTCAAATCTACTCACAAAATTTAGCAATGACTTAATTCCTAGTTATTTTATCTGTGTTAATTTTGAATTTTAGTTTAAGTTCTTTGTGGGAAGGCCTGTATCATGTACTTATTACATTTTATTTTTTAACTTCCCCCAAAACACCAAAATATGATGCCAGCACTAGGAACATGGTTCTATTTTTAGGCATGGGAATTGAACTCACAAGATCATAAATGCATGAATTCTGTATAGCACTTCTATGATACAGAACTGGACTTGTTTTTACAATTTATTGTAGTCTAAGAAAAATAGTATTTCAGCAACTTAAGGAATCAAGGTAAAGAAATGCATCTTTTGGAATTTTTCCTCATATGTGTGTGGAATTCTTTTGGAGAAGCTTGTGGAAATGCGCAATCATGTCTATAGGTGGCATCATTACACCAGATGGAGAAAGAAGATAAGTATGCGAGAGAGCCTTTCTCAGAATGTTCAACTTGTTCAGGGGTCAAGTGCACACTTAAAAATCCACAATACGGGTTTTGGATTTGGGAAATGATGTGTAGGAAGAAAATATGCATTAAAAAAAAATGGAAAATCAAATACAACTTGATGGTTCTTTAGTAATTATGTCAATTTATAAGAAGTATTTTAGAGAAGAAATTGAAAAAAAGATATAGATGGAAGGCTTCACCTTTATTTCTTGGAAACAGTTAATTAAGTTAGAGAAGAACATAAGTAAGTGGACCTCCACTGTCAATGTCAGCCCTAAGCCAACCCCCAAATAAAATTATGCAATCTTCTCCATTCCTTTAATATTTTTTATGTGATAAAGAACTCTTTTTTTTTTTTTTTATGACTGGCTTTCTTTCTGGTTTCTGTGAGCTGTTCATTTATTTTTCTTCTCTCTCTTTTTAAAATCTGTGATTGCAATTACATGTTTATAATCTGGGCCAGGGTAATACTATTTCATTTTTTACATGTACTTTGGTGTTTTCTGAATCATTATGGGAAATTTCACCTAAAAGGGTGTTTTTGTAACATGTTTATTATGATAAATTATTGAAATTATACACTTAAAGAAATCTATTTTACTGTGTTTTAGGTAAAAGTTTACACAGCAAATTAGATTCTCTTTTAACACTTTATATAAATTGCTCCCTGACATTTGTTACAATTTTCAAAATGTGTCATCATTCTCATTATTTCCGTTTTGTTTGTTGTGTTTCTATTGAACCAGCTTCCCTTCCCCTTCTTGCCTTCTCATCTTTGCTTTTGGGGTAAATGTTGACCAATTGGCTTCATATAGTTAATTGTTTAAGGTGGCACATTACTCATGGGTGGTATTGTTTATTTTATTAGCGAGTCTATTATTTGGCTGAAAGATGACCTCCAGAAGTAGCTTCAGTTCCAAGTTCAAAGGTATCTTAGGGCACTAGTTTCAGGGATTCCTCTAGTCTCTATCGGTCTAGTAAGCTTGGCCTTTTCTTTAAGAATTTGAGTTGTGTACTACATTTTTCTCCCATTCTGTCTGGGGCTTTCTATTGTGTCCCTGGTCAGAACAATTGGTAGTGGTTAGCCAGGTACCATCTAGTTCTTCTGGTGTCAGGCTAGAAAAGGCCATGGTTCATGTGGGCTATTTGTCCTATAGACTAGTTTCTTCTTTGAGTCTTTGGTTTCCTTCATTCTCTTTTGCTCTAGATGAGTAGAGACCCATAGATGTATCTTAGATGGTCTCTTGCAAGTTTTTAAGGTCCCAGATGCTACTCACCAAACTAGGATGTAGAATATTATCTTTATAAACTATTTTGTGCCAATTGGCTGAGTTGTCCCATGAGACCATGGGTCCAAGGCTTTTAATCCAGTAAACCAATCCCACGAGGTGTTTGGCTATGTCTAGGAAATCTTTGTAGCTTTACCCCCTATGTGCTTTATTATATATATGAATATATATACAGCAGATACAAGTATGTATATACATATGCCTAGAGATACACCTATACATGCACACATATGTAGTCTCATATGCCTTCATATATGCATACATGTCTACATGTGTAAGCACACACATATTTTTTGGTTGTTACTACTGTTGTTGCAAAAATGTTTATGTTATAGCATTTACCAAAATTCTTGTGTACTTCTTGGCGTCTTCATTAATCTTGGTCAGGTTGTGCAGACTTCATCCATATTTTGCATTTTCTTTCCCATCAGCAAAAATAACAAGTATCTACTATATAAAGTGATTCCCCCTCCCTCCCCCTCTCATCTCTGATAAATATTGAAGAACATTACTTTCTGTGTGTATAGCTTTTCTTGATATATTAGTGAGACCATATAATATTTGTCCTTTTGTGATTGACTTATTTCATTTAGCATAATGTCCTCCAGATTCAACCATGTTATAAGATGTTTCGTGTACTCCTCATTGTTCTTTGTAGTTGCATAGTGTCCCATTGTATGTACCACAGTTTGTTTATCCATTCGTCCTTTGGTAGGTGCTTAGGTTGTTTCCATCTTTTTGCTATCGTGCATAATGCTACAATGAACATAGGTGTGCATATGGCTATTCATGTCACTGTTCTTATATCTCTTTGATATATACCTAGGAGTGAAATTGCTGGATCATAAGGTATTTCTATTTCTTGCTTTTTGAGGAAGCGCCATACTGATTTCCATAGTGGTTGTACCATTTTACAGTCCCACAAATAGTGCATAATAGCGTACCAATAGTGTAGCAATCTCCCCACAATCTTGCCAGCATTTGTTGTTTTCTCTTTTTCTGATCAGTGCCATTTTTGCAGAGATGAGATGGTATCTCATTGTAGTTTTGATTTACATCTCTCTATTGGTGGCACAATGGTTAAGCATTGGGCTGTTAACCAAAAGGTCAGCAGTTTGAATCCACCAGCTGCTCCTTGGAAAACCCTATGTGGCAATTCTGTCCTGCAGGGTTGCTCAGTTCTGTGCTAGGTCACTACAGATAACAAAACTGGAAAATAAGTAGTCCTTGACCATGGAGGATAATGACACAGTGCAAGGGGCAAAGCTATGCATTATTGCCATGGATTGAATTGTGTCCCCCCAAAAGATGTGTATCCGTTTGGCTAGGCCATGATTCCCAGTATTGTGTAATTGTCCACCATTTTGTCATCTGATGTGATTTTTCTATGTGCTGTAAATCCTATTTGTATGTTGTTAATGAGATAGGATTAGTGGCAGTTATGTCAATAAGATGGGATTCAATCTACAAGATTAGATTGTGTTTTAAACCAATCCCTTTTGAGATATAAAAAAGAAAAGTGAGCACAGAGACAAGGGGACCTCATAGCACCAAGAAAGCAACTCCCAGAGCAGAGGGCATCCTCTGAACCCAAGGTTCCTGCACTGAGAAGCTCCTAGACCAGGGGAGGATTGATGACAAGGACCTCCCACCAGAGCTGACAGAAAGAAAACCTTCCCCTGGAGCTGACCCCTGAATAATTTGGACTTCTAGCCTACTAGACTGTGAGAACATAAACTTCTATTTTTTGAAGCTATCCACTTGTTGTATTTGTTATAGCAGCACTAGATAACTAAGATAATTATGATAGATATAAGTACAGGGTATTTTAGAAGCAAAGAAGAGGAAGGAACTAAGCTTGCTTGAATGAGTTGAATGGGTCAGGCTTCAAGTGTTGGAGCCAAGTCTTGTTAATCGTCATTGGGAGATTTTTTTTTCAATTATTAAATATAACACATAGCATAACATATATATGTGTAATTTAGTGAATGAATATAAAATAGGTATCATGTAAACACTATGAAGGTAGAAGACAGAACATTGCCAGCCCTGTGGAAATAACTCCACCTATAAACATAGATCCTTTGCCAGATTACAGACCTCTCTGTTCCCCCAGATGTAAATGATATCTCGACCTTTACTGAAAATCATTCCTTTGTGCTTTAAAATATATATTTTCCAAATAGATACATATTCTTCAATAATAGAGCTTTGCCTGTTTTTGAACGTTACATGGTTTCATAGGTATGTACTATTTTGTGTTTGAAGCGGTGCTCCACATTGCGTTTCTAAGATCATCTATGTTACCGTGCGCAGCTGTGGTTTATTCATTTTAAATGGTGAATATTTTATGAATATAACACAATTTATTCATCCGTTCCAGTGCTGGTGGACATTTGGGTGTGTCGACTTTGGGTCTGTTAAGGATAATGCTGCCAATACCGTAACACACGTACAGGCTTCTCTGCAGTGTATGTTCGGGAGTGACAACGGCTGGATCGGAAGTTTTGCATACTCTCACGTTTATTAGATGATACCACACTGCCTTCCAAAGTTGCTGTCCCAGTTTACACTCCCACCACATCCTCAGCGACACATGGTATTTTCAGGCTTCTAAATTTTCTCTCACACAGTAAGTTTGCGGTGGTATCTTACTTGTTTTAATTTACATTTCCCTGGTTAGTTATGTTTAGTGGCTGTTTGTATTCCCTCTCTGTAAAATGTTTGATCAAGTGTTTTTTGTTTTTTCCATTTTTCATCTAGTTTGCCTTGTTTTTTCTTATTACTCGCAGTAATGTTTTTAAAACACTAGTCCCGCTTTAAATGTATTAAAAAAAAATTATTCTCCCATGCTATGGCTTGTATTTTCACTATCTTTACAGCACCTTTGATGTACCAATGTTCTCAATATTCATGTATTAAAATTAAGCAGTCATGTACTTTATGGCTATTATATTTTTTGTTTAAAAAAGTGCTTAGTCTTTACCCCAGAGAATTAAAGATATCCTTTTAGATGATTTTCTCAAAGCATTATGAATATGTATTTCACATAGAGGTAAACCTAGAATTGATTTTTTTACACAGGGCCATTGTGGGGTAAAGGATATCGATTTACCCTGAGTAAGGTGGCCTTTATCCCTGGCTCAGTTGAAATAACCCTTGGTATAATTGGGGTGCAATTATCCCGAACTTCCAGGCCACACCTGAGACTTTGTACTGGTGAGTAGGGGCTGACCAGACCAGAAAAGACACTTAGGAGACTGATATCAGCTAGCCTCAGGAGGCATGATTTAGCCCTGAAAATGGAGACTCGGGGAGCTTACTGGTTGAAGAGAACATCTACTCTCAGAAGGGTAGCACACCCCTTAGTATATGGAAGCATTGTTCTGGGAACTCTCCCAGACCTTGTCCTGTGTGTCCCTTTGAACCCTTTTTAACTATAATAAATCTGTAGCTGTAAACATATTATACCTGTTATTGTTGAGTAGATTCCGGCTCATAGCAACCCTATAGGACAGAGTAGAACTGCCCTATGGGGTTTCCAATGAATAACTGGTGGATTTGAACTGCTGAGCTTTTGGATATCAGCCATAGTGCACCATTGCTTTAACCACTGTGCTGCCAGGGCTCCACGCATAGTATGCGCTCCATAAATTCTGTGAGTTGTTCCAGAGAATTATCAAACCCAAAGGGGCAGCAGGAGCCATCAGGTCAGAAAGTAAGGGTGACATCTGGACTTTTGAGCTGTGGCTGGCATACTGAAAGGGTAACTGGAAACCAGTCCCAAATTTATGGCTAGCAGGTCAGAAAGTTGGAATGTCATGTGAACTCCTCAAGCTTGTGGCTGGCATGTACCAATTGGTAGTGCCCTTTTGACTTTTGAGTTTCAACCTGGCTAGGGTCAGAGAGACAGTGCTGTGAAGATGGCTGGCAACCAGGATAGAGAAGTAGGAATGTAAGGACTGGATCAATCTCCACATTTGGGGGATGGAATTCATGCTGATCCTTATGAGCACAACTGTGAAATTCCAATTTATTTTATTTTTTATCTAAATTGATTCCCACTTAGCCCCATTTTCTGCAGTCTCCTTTTTCCCATTGCCCTGCAGTGCTAAATATCTTATTTATTAATTGTCCATAAATAGATGGGTCTGCTTTTATTTTGCTCCATTGGTCCATGTTTTCTTAATTACAAGAGTTTTATAATAAGTCTGTATGTCTAGTTGTTCAAGCAATCCCACATTTTTCTTCCTCCAGAGTGTCCTGACACTTGCAATTCTATGCATATTTTAAAATTGTCAAATTCTACAAATTTTCTGAGGTTTTGGTAGAGATTACATTGCATTGCTGTCTTTAGAAGATTTCAAATTTCAAACAGTGAACATGTATATATCTTGACTATTTAACCCCCCTAAACTCTGGTGGTGTAGTGATTAAGAGCTAAGGCTGATAACCAAAAGGCCAGCAGTTTGAATCCGCTTGAACTTGAATTAGAACAGGTTGGATTTGCATGAGTAGATAGATACAAGAGGGCATTAGAGATGAGGACTACAGTATAAACAATATTCCATTTTTTATCTCATTGTAAATTTTTTTTAATATTCAAAGGAAGAATATACTTAATATCTAATATATTTAATGATGGCTCTTGTGCCAGGTCCTTTTTTACCCTTTCAGTATTATCTCATTTACTCGTTGGAGCAACCCTGCAAAGTTGTTATGCCCATTTTACAGATGAAAAAACTGAGAGATTTCAAGGAAACTTGCAAAAGACCAGACAACTAGTAAGGGATGGCAGAGAGTTGATTCCAGGCATCCAACTCCAGTCCTGACGTTCCGAATGACCATGCTATATTCCTACTAAATGGTAATCATGAAAAAAGGGAAAGTTTGTTGTTGAAGGAGGGTGAAAATGATAAAAGTACCTCAACCTACAGAACATCTCCACACTCACCCTATTTGAAGCACCTGAGCCAGACCCTGAGACTAGGTAGCTGTCTCTTGCTTTCTCTGTTTTAATGCATGGGAACTTCATGTTAAGGTACATTAAATCAAAGATCTTTTCAGCTGAATATTGTTCCCCTGTGCCTGTGAAGTTTGCTTAGTATCATTAGCATCTTAGTGTTGTAAGTATCTCAGAATTTTTAAATGTTTATTTAAGCCAAGATCAAATTTCTTGCATGTTGAGTTTCTGACATATACTAAACCAGTGTAGATATTGGAGTCAATATTGTAGGGGAATGATGGAAAAAAGAAGGGATGGGAAGAAATAACAAAGTATGTGCTCATGGGAGAGGAAATAGCATTTAACATGAGTTTTAAATAGCTGTACTATGGAAAAGAGGAAGCTAAGAAAATGGATTCTGCAACCCAGATCTTTCAGTATGTATTGTTGGAAGCTTCATATATTATGTCACTATTCCCTAAACTGCCTATATATGGAAAAGCTCTATCATGTAGAGATTCCATAGACTTAGAGATTTATTCACTACACCCTGTACCTGAATGTAAAAATCATATTCTCAATAAAATATTTCCTCTTTAATGCTCAGCAGATCCTCATAACCCTCATAACCAATCCCAAAATAGAGTATAATGAATTAAATGGATGTACCCACCTTAACTTAGTCAAAGAATTGTTAAATAATGTCTTAGGTGACCTTAGAGGTTAGAAGCAGAGCTGAGACCAGAACTAGTTTCTTCTTACTCCTGGTCCCAGATTTACCTTCTTTGTATCTCTTTCACTCTTTATAACTTGAGCTGGATGGTTTATTTTTATCTTTACTTTTTTATTAATCTCTTAAAACTTACGACCCAAAGTGAACACAGTATTGTAAATTGCATAAAACCAGTTTGGTGTATAAAAGAGTGTGTTTTTTTGAGTATTAACCAAAGTCATAATCTCTCACTTTCCATTGTCATTATAAACGACTCCATCCCCACTCCCTCATTTGATTGCTGTTTCTTTTCTTTTTCATCAGTTCTTCCAATATTTCCAGAACGAATGTTTATAATCTTACATATAATACCTGGCATTTATCATTCTATTTCTAAGACCGTTTTCTTAATGACTGAACCACTTTGAAATATCAGTGTGGTGTGGTACTTTATGCAAAGTGTTCTAATTGAGACCATTCTTCAGGACCTCCTGGAATCACGAGCTAGTACAGAATGCATTAAACCCACTGCCGTCGAGTTGATTCCATTAGCTAGGTAAAATGGTAAGTGGTCATATATGATTTAATAAAACCAATGCAGCTAAAGCCTTTAGGGTAAGGCTAAGACTTTATCGGTCTAATTTACTCTTCTCAATGCCTAAAACAGTAGAATATGTGATTATGTGCTATATGAAAGATTTTTGAGAATCATAAAACTAAGTTTTGGAAGTAAACCAATAAAAATGAAGTAAATGGATGAAGAGGAAGACAGATGATCAAGTTATAATTGGATTGCGTTGGCATACAATTTTGAAGAAAGAAAATTAGGACATTAAGTTGAGGGAAGTAGAAAGACAGAGACTCAGAAAAGAAAGCCCAGAGAGCATTTAAACACAAGAAAGAGATTTAATAATAAAAGTTTTAAAAGTTTCAGGCGGCACTATAGATTCATAGTAATTCAATTTTGCAGCATGGGGAAGTGAAATGAGTTAGACAGATGAAGGATCTGATACTAGCTGAGATGCTTCATAGTTTATGATGTTGGATAGGTTACTTTAAGTTTTCTAAACCTTAGTCTCTTCACCTGTAAAACTGGAGGTCATATCTACTTTGAAGGGTGTTGTAAAAATAAAATATTTAGAAATGCCTGTCCATTGTTTGGAGTCCCTGGGTGGCACAAGCAGTTAAACAATCAACTACTAGTTGGAAGATTGGCTGATCGAACCCATCCACAGGTGCTTTAGAAGACAGGCCTGGTGATGTGGTTCCAAAAGGTCACAGCCTTGGAAACTGTATGGAGCAGTTCTACTCTACACACATGGGGTTACCATGAGTTGGAACAGACTCGAGGGAAACTAAAAACAACATTCGTTGCTTGGTATGTAGTGAACATCCCATACATGGTTATTTCCTTCCTCCTTCCCATTTCATATGATTAGGCTTATTTATCTAGCTGAGATAGATCAAGTGTGACATAAATGTATTAAGAGACAGTTTTCTTAATTCTTTTGTAAGAAGATTAAATCCATAGTGTCTTGACATAAAATTCATTAGTTAATATAAACTCTTATTTCTACTGAACGCTTACTACGTACATCAGATACACTGCATGAAATATTTCATTTAATCCTCACAGCAATTTTCAGAAGTATTACAATCATCCCCCTTTACAGATTTGCTCATTACATACAGAGAGTAAGTGATGAGCCAGCACAAAAAACCACGTTTGTCTGATTCTGAAACCCATGACCTTAACCACTAAATGATACTGCTTTCTAGGTATTCACTAATGGTGTTAGCATTTTCAAATTATGGATTTTTTTTTCAGAGAGGGAGAAAACAAGAAAATGGTAGTGTAGATAAATAACAGTAGAGGACAGAATAACTGTGATTGATTTTTAAAAATTTCTTTCTATTTAAACTTGCCCAGGCAACAATATCTCTCAACTTTACTTTTCACAATGTAAAATTGGAGTAATTATACTTATCCCCAATGTTATTTTAGTACTAAATGAAATCATATGTTTGTATACTATGTGTGAGCATGTGTATGTATATAGTGCATAGCATAGCACTGTTCTTTGTACAATAAGAAAACTTCCAGTTTTTTAGATTGAAAGTATTTGAATCGTAATGCCTTATGATGATTGAAATAAAACATGAAACACTTGGTTGCAATTCTAATAATACCAATGGAACTGAAACTAAACATTATAAACTCTGGAGTAGTTTATTTGAAGGCACAGGAAAATTGACCAAAAGAAGGCAGGGTCTGGAAGGGATTTGACCCTTGAAGGAAGAGATCCATACTGGGCAAGAGTTACTTTTATAAAGCTTTTTGTCCAAGGCATTCATTCCCCAGTCCACATGACATCAGGTGACTAGACCTCAAGTCAAAATCTGCAGTTTTACTGACTTGAAGACTCAGATGATGAAGTTGGATTGTACAAGCCAGGCTAGAGAGAATCCAATATTGGAAGGAGCCACAGAGGAAAGAAGCCTCAAATATGCGCTTGAACCCTACTCAAATCTTTGGTTCACTTCGTAACTATGCTTACTTGAGGGAGACGCCACAACATAAAAATGGGAGGGCTAAAATAACTGAATAGTGAGATTACCTACTGTTCACTGGAAGGGAGACAGAGCTTGGATTTTGAGTCTATCCAAATTAACTGCTTGCCAGACCTAAAAACAGTATTTTTCTGAGGAACATAATAGAGTCCAGAATTTATAATGTGACCACAATGTTCAGTAAAAAATGTAATTAAAGCATAAAAAAATATGAAAAGAAGTATGGGAAATAGGACCTACAGTCAAGAGAAAAGACAGTATTAAACAAATAGTACATATGAAATGTGCCACATGTAGAAACTGGCAGTCAAGGACTAAATGCAGCCATGTGAAATATGTTCAAGCTCTTAGAAGAAAACAAGTCCATACTGAGGGAAATTCTAGAGCTGAAAAGTAAGGTATCTAAAATAGTATCTTAGAATGATTTTAGCAAAATATTGGAGAAAGATTTTGGAAGAGTAAGTGAAATTAAATTTAAACCAATATCAATTTTCCTATCTGAAGAAAACAGAAACAGCGATTTAAAAAAGCTAGAAACCCAGGGACATGTGAGGTCATATGATACAATTTCCCATACATATACTGTAGGTACAAAGAGAGAGGAGAAAGAATATCAAGCAGAAAATATATTTGAAGAAATGATACCAAAGGTTTCCCAATTTGATCAAAAACAAACATCATGAAGAACCAAATAGATCTGCAAACCCAAAACGGATATACAGAAAGAAAAAAACACATAGGTATATCTGAGTAAAATTTTCAAAAACCTAAGATGAATATAAAATTAGACAAAAAAAAAAAAAAAGATGCATTAAACCTGGAAAAAAATGATAAGAAGTAAAGCTTATTTTTCTTCAAAAAGAATGTAAGGCAAAAGATAATGAAAAGACATCTTTAAAGTATTGTAAGAAATAAAATACCTGTCTAACAAGAATTCTATATTCAGTGAAAATTATATAAATAAATGGAGAGATGTACCATGTCCGTGGACTAGCCATTTCATGGATAATTTTTTTTTTTTTTTTTTTTTTGGAATTTTTGTGATACCATGCTTTTTCACTAATGGAATGGATGCTGAATCCTTGTTGGTATTTTTTTATCACGTGAAAAATGGGCTGTCAGTTGCAAGCAGGCCATGTCAGTCTTGTGTTCCATGAAGCACACCACACATGTGGGACATATTTGTCCCATTGGTAGTTTTTTATTACTTGAAAAAATAGGGTGTCAGTTGCAAGCAGGTCATATCAGTCTCATCTTCCATGAAGCACATTACACATGCGGGACATATTGGTGCTTCACACTGGTTACAATTGAGCCATAAAATATCTTACTCAACTTTCCAAAAATACTAATAAAATACTAAATGAACATTGCACTTGCTGCCCATAATTGTTATCAGTTTGATTTAGAGTGGGCCACATCGGTACCATGTTCCATGAAGCACATCACACTCCTGGGACATATTGGCCCCATGGCCCAGGAAGTGCATCAGAAGTAGTTCTCACCCACAAAATAACTCATTTACTTGAATATATCTGAATGCTGGAAACTGTACCTTCCCAATAACACAAAGGAAATAGTTAACATACTTGCAAGTCTTACCTCACTGTGCAGAAGCCAAAAGACATGAAAGTTTCCCACAATCACTTCTCCAGGAAGCATGCCCTCATATGAATGGCTCTCAGTATTCAAATCACAGACCAACTTCCTTGTTTTTTAGGCAGTTGTGCCAGAATCTGCCATGAAGCCAGAACATACTAAAGTGGCTGAAATGCCTAGAATAAACCTCCAGGGGTGGAAATTTAGCACAGCATATATATCCATGGTCCATGAATGGGCCAGAACATTCAATGTTGTTAAGATGTTCGTTCTTCCCCAAAGTGATTTGTTGATTCAGTGCAATACCAATCAAAATCTCAGTAGGCTATTTTACAGAAAATGACAAATTGATTCCAAAATGTATACGAAAATATAAAGGATCTAGACTAACCAAAACTGTCTTGAAAAAGGAGTCTAAAATTGTGGGACTTACCTGACATCAAAATTTAATTTAAAGCTATAGTTATAGTATTCAAGACAGTTTGGAATTGGCATTAGGATACAGAAATAGATTAATGGAACTGAAGAGTGAGGTCAATTAATGTTCAGCACAGTTGTTAAAACAATTCCATTAGGAAAGGAAAACATTTTCAATGAATGGTGTTAAAATATTACTCAAACATACATATATATGTATGTATATGTGTGTGTGTGTATATATATATACACTCATAGAAGAGTGCAGGAGTATCTTCTTGACCTGGGGATGGATAAGGATTTCTTATACATGGCACAGAAAGCAATTACCATAACATTATAAAATGCTAAGTAAAGTGTATCTAAATGAAAATTCACAAAAAGACACAGTTAAAAAATGAGCACAAAGCCACAGACTGGGAGAAATAGTCACAAAACCTCTATTTGGACAAAGTCATTTATCTAGAATATGTAAGAAATATCTACAAATTAATTAATATAAGACAGTTTAATAGTATTGGCAAAAGACTTAGAGTGACATTTAGACACTTCATGAAGGAAGATATATGAATGGCCTATTAGCACATAAAAATTCCTCAGAGTTATTAGTCACCAGGGAAATGTGAATCAAAACCACAATGAAACCATTTCACACACATTAGAATGGCTAAAATAGAAAAGACTGACAAACGTTGCTGATAATGTAGTGTAACTGGTATATGCTGTTAGAGTTGTAGAACGGTATAATCACTTTGGAATATGTTTTTTACAATATTTTGTGGAGTTATACATAGTTTGGGAAACCCTGGTGGCGTAGTGGTTAAGTGCTACGGCTGCTAACCAGAGGGTCGGCAGTACAAATCCACCAGGTGCTCCTTGGAAACTCTGCGGGGAAGTTCTACTCTGTCCTATAGGGTCGCTATGAGTCGGAATCGACTGGATGGCACTGGGTTTTGGGTTTTTTTTTATACATAGTTTTGCCTATTGACCTAACAATTCTACTTCTAGTCAGTCACCCAAGAGAAGAAGAAAAAAAAAAACTGCATACGGATTTGCTTACAAATGTTCACAGCATCATTATTCAAAATACCCCAAAGTGGAAAAACTACAAGTGTTCATCCACAGCAGAATGGATAAACAAATTATAGTATATTCATACAACAGACTGTATACACTAATAGGAAAGGAACAAACTACTGATACATGCAACAACATGGATGAATCTCAAATATATTACACTAGTAAAATAAGCCAGAAGAAGGAGTATGTGAGATGTGATCCTCCTTACATGAAGTGGCTTGAACAGGGAAATATAGTCTAATAGTGAAACAAACAGACCACTGTTGCTTAGTGGAGGGTGGGGAAGGTGAATGAGGTAAATATAAGGGCTGGTGGTAATGTTCTGTATCTTGATAAAAAAAAAAAAATCTTGATAAGGGTATGGGGTATGGGAGTATTCATTTGGCGAAGCTCATTGAAAAATATATTTAAGATTTTTCCATTTCACTCTATGTAATAATCCCTCTTCCCCTTGTTATTGTTAGTTGCCACCAAATTAATTTCTACACATGGTGACGCCATGTGTGCAGAGTAGAACTGCTCTATAGGGTTTTCAAGGCTGTGACCTTTTGGAAGCGGATAACCAGGCCTTTCTTCCAAGATATCTCTGGGTGGGATCAAACTGCCAACCTTTTGGCTAATTGTCAAGTGCTTAACCGTTTTCACTACATAGAGAAACCCACCCCCATACACACATAATAATTGTAACCAAATATTGAATATCATTTAGTAAGTTTTCTTCTGAAAGTGGTATGGGTTAGCAATACTGAAACTATTTTCTCTTCATTTAGACTTATGCAAAAATACATGTATTTATTATAATCATGAGAGAACAACAGTTCAGCTCAACTTGTGGGAGATTCTAAGAAATGAGTGGACTGTAGTCTACGAAAAAGGAGCCCTGGTAGTGCAGTGGTTAAGCACTAGGTTGCCAACCTAAAAGTCTGTGGTTCAAACCCACCAGCTGCATCACAGGAGAAAGATATGGAGGTCTGTTTCTGAAAACCCTATGGACAGTTCTGTTCTGTCCTATAGGGT
The DNA here is from genome assembly GCF_030014295.1 of Loxodonta africana. Classification (NCBI taxonomy): domain Eukaryota; kingdom Metazoa; phylum Chordata; class Mammalia; order Proboscidea; family Elephantidae; genus Loxodonta; species Loxodonta africana. The sequence continues at coordinate 13,982,262 of NC_087358.1, read as the reverse complement.
CACTACGAATGGGAATTAACTTGAGGACAACAGGATTAGTCTATGATAATGTCAAGGGTAAGAATGACAAAGAAAGGCTGAGGAACCCTTCCACTTTAAAAAAGACTAAAGAGACGGTTCAGTGAAATGTAACATATGATCCTAGATTGAAACTGGACTGGGGGAAAAATGTGAAAGAAATCATTTGGGCAGAATTATACTGATGTTAAGTTTCCTGAATCTGACAATTGCATGGTTAATAACAACAGAATCCCCTTGTTCTTAGAAAATATACGGTGAACTGTGGTCACGCAGGAGTCAGAGAATGAATGACATGACAAAGCACATGGAGGAAAATGTAGACAATTAATGACACTGAGTAAAAGGTATAATAGAAACTTTGTACTGTTTTTGCAAGATTTCTATAAATTTGGAATAATATCAACATAAAAATTTAAAAAATTAAAATATGCCCTTAACTTTTTTCATTAGTATTAATCCCAAAATTTTGAAAAAAAAAAAAAATGCTTACCTTCTTAGAAAATATAAATTATTTTACATTAATTAAAAAAAAGAGGAAATTAGCGAAAATCTGTTATGACAGAGCAAAAGAAAACCTTTGATCATAGATATTTTAGATCTAAAGCTTCACAGTGCCTCTAGCACACGCCTTATTTCCTTACTAAATGTCTTAGCCTGCCATGAACATATTGTTTTGTAGTTTCTTTAAAAGATTAAAACAGGTGCATTTAAAGTGGAGAGAGGGTTAGCGATGTGGAAGGTGGATTGAAGCAAATTCTAATCACTAAGAAAGTATTTATATATTGACTGTCACTATGTGCTATCAGCAAACTATTGGTAGTAAAGACCTTTTTAAAGTAATTAGAAAATATTGAATCGTGATATTATTATAAAGAAGTTTGAGATTACCATAAATGCCAGTATCTAAGGAATTACGTCTCAGGAAACCAGTACAATTTATAGAGTTGACCTCTGTTCCTCTTCATTTGCACTTCTCAGTGCTCAGTCCCTCTTCGCTTAGAATATGTTTATTAACGTTTCCTGGATCCGCAAAACATTTTTTTCTTGCTCTGTCTCTGAAACAAAATCATGTATTTACTTCTCTTGCCATTGTATGTTTCCTTCTGGCCGTATCTACAAAAATAATTTTTCTCCCAAAATATAGCCCGTCATTATTAATTAGTTTCAATTAAAAATGTACACTGAAGGATTTCCTGATTAGCTCTTTTTTATGTAACAAGTATGTTTATAAAGATATGGATGCTCTTTAGTGATGAATTTATTTTACAACGTAAATGCTCATTTAACACTAAGGTAAATTACAATACACTTTTAATCTCACCTGGGATGGGATGTAGTTTTAGTTTTAAGTTTAATACAAAATACTTTTTGTTCGTGTGTGACACCGTATTTATATTCACATCCTTCAGAATCCTTACTTTTATGCCAAAGTGATAGGTTTTGCTGACTGGAACAAAATATTCAGATTCAAACCAATTTATTTACTGCTTTAAAAAGTTTTTAGTATGCTCAAATAATAAAAGTTGCTGTCATTATTTAATTTCTAGAAATAATTTAGTAAATAATTCCAATAGTTGAAGGTTTTCCATTTCTAATATCAAAAATTACAACTGCGGTGTATGATAATTTGACATATGAAAAATATATATATGCATTTCTCTAATTCTTGAGGCAAATTAAAAAATTTCCTGAAATGTTGCATCTGCCAAGAACATTCTGAGAAATAAAAAACGAGTGTCTAAATTACTGTTCATTAGAAACCCTTATTAAAAGGGGTTGCCCATTCTACAGGAAAGCAAAATTAACTAAAAATGTTTTTATCCGATTGCCTTTCACGTGTGAGACTCCATTATGGCTCTGTTATGAAGAATCAGGAAAGTTATTCCCTGTACAATGATACAGGTCAAGATCACCTTTATGCTTGTTAGAGAAGACATTCATCCAGAGACCTTTAGCTTAATGACCCAGATTCTTCCGCGTAAGTTACAGTCTGGGATCATGGCAGGAACTTTTGAAGCTTCATTAGCCTTTTAAGCCTCAGGGGAAACATTAAATTAACAAAGAAGGAAAGAAACAAAATCCCAAGTCAATGATCCCAAATAGACCTTGGCCTGTTGGCTCTCTAGTAATCCTTAGCGATGACATAATATATAGAGTCGTGTTTCAGTAAATCTGTATAAAAATCTTTTGCTGCCATTTACGTTTTACACATGTCTAAATCTATTTAGTATTTCATAATAATAAGTTCTGTGTAGCTAGACAATTACTCTGCCATAGTGATCACTCTGCGCCAGGATCACCTTAGCTGCAAAGTAGAAGGATGATTCTAGTAAGGCAGGGGAGACAAGCAGGGCTTACTCGTCCGAATCTGGAGAGAGTAATGAGGGACAAAGCTATGAATTTGGATGTCATGGTGATAGCTTAAAAAAAATGGACATGGATGAGGTCATCCAGAGAGAGTGTTTGAATCAGAACACCAGAAAGCTGAGGATGTTGCCTTTGAATCACCAAAGCAGAGCATTAGGAGATGTGGTGGGACAGCCTGGAGAGAATAGAGATGTTGAGAGAGAATACATTCAAGAGGAAAGTGACAAAGGAGCAAAGAGACCACTTAACAGACCTACCTAAGAGTGAAGTTTACTTTTGGCAATTAGAAGATCCCAAAGAGAAACATTTTCAGTGATGTGCTGGGGATTAAACCAGATAACTATGAGATGAGGGATAAATAGGCATTTAGCAAATAATAACAATTATAATTTGTAGACTATTATATTAATAATTTTGCTGTGAAGGGAAAGTAAAACATAGGGTTATAAATAGGGTTGATTCAGCTAGTATACAATGGAATGGCTATATTGTACTGGTTGTTAAAATTTTGATGTTTTAACTTTCAAATTTGGGGGATTAATAACAATGGAAAAAGTGTTAAATGCTGCTCTAAGCTTTCCTAATGCTGCCTGCCATTTTACTGGGTCTGGACACTCTACGGAGGCTCAGGGACCTACTTAGGATCCAGTAACTAAAGGAAAACTCCTAGTTTAATGAAGAGCTCAGGTCCTGACTCAGGCTCTTATATGACTGACACCATCCTGATTATTCAGTAATTTGAACATCATCCCAAGAAAGGAACCCAAGATCAAAGGAGCTAGTGTTTGTCTTATTTTTAAGAAGAGAGACATTTATATGTGTCTGCAGAGTAAAAGGAAAGATTAGGTGAAGATATAGATGTTGAAATTAAGGACAGAGGGTGTGGAAGGAAAGCCAGAGCACATAGTAGACAATACCTGTGGATTGGGAGGAGACAGACATTCCATGAGATGGACAAAAAGACTAGGAATGAATGTGGAAATATTTTAGACTTCTTGGTAGAGAACAAGGAATTTTCTATTCAGTGGTCTTTATTTTCTATCTAAATTAGGAGAGACTGTCCTTCAGTGAGTCAAGGAACGGAAGTGGTCAGGAAGGACCAGAAGAGGAATAAAGTTTTTCTCTAAGTTATGTGGATCACCTGGTCTTTCCCAAGGTCTTCTGTCACTGAACAGAGTTGAAGCCAGGGATTAAATGGTAATGTGGGTTTCCATCCCTTAATCTTTAAAGATGTATCTCAAGAGAAATCATGGTTAACATGAAATGTGGCCCTCCCCCATGTTTCCCATGCCCCTACAAACATATACACCCAGACACAAGGTTGTCATTGGTGGTGGTATTTACAAAAATATGATTATAATATTTACCATGCATGTAAAATTCTAACTAGTTTTTTTTTTTTTATCTCTCCTCAAAATGTCATAGTTTTTCCAGTGGGCTGATGTGTAAATATCTAGCTCCTATATTTTAGTAATTGCATAGTATCCAATAATATGCTTTTGCCAAATTGATTCAGCCATTTCCCTTTTAATGAACATTCATGTTATCTATTTTTTTTACCATTACAATGTACAGTAAATAATATAATACATCATTGTACACATATACTAGTGCTTTTATTTCTACAGATATTGATTGGATTTTTGATACTTCAGTAGATTATTTTTCAGAAGGGTTCTAGAAAATATTCACCCCCACCAGCAATCCATGGAAACCCATTTTCTGGCATTCACATCAGCACTGAACATAATTACTTTCTGGCTACTTTGGGAGGAAGGTAGAAAGAGGGAGAGGGGTGTTGGTGACTTTTACATATGATTAAAAGTTAAGGAATATGGGTTAAATATTATCAAGTATATTGTTTGGGAAGATTTTCCTGGCAGTAGGGGAAATAAGCTAGTTTAAAGAACTCTTGATCTTTCAATGCCTTGAGAAAACAGCCTGGTTTTTCTGTTTAGGAACCAGAGCGTACTCATAGCCTTTATGATGGTCTGGTCTGAAATAAGAATGCCTCTGCTTCTGCAGGATGTGAACACATAATTATTTCAACTTGTAGGCTTGCAATATGTACTTAAATTGTTTATGTGTTGTTGCCCTGGGGACTTAAAAATTCTGTGAGTTTATTAATAATGCTTGTTACGATGTATTACGAGTGAGTAAGGGGATTATAAATCATCAGACGTGGGGTGGCTGTCACTCAGACTTTGTGGACACAGAGTTCGTACACGATTGTACAGTAATGAGTAAAGCCAACTTTAGAGAGGATGGCAATGAAGGCCCTGTATCGTAGTCTGAAACTGGCCTTTTATTTTCTCTCCTTCCTCATCCTCTTTTCTTTATGTGCAGGCAAGAAAGAATTATTCACGACTCCCGAGATCTGCCATACACGTTCACTTCTTTCTGTAATAATTCAAGCCATTGTCTTCAATCAGAGGTCCTTCCCCCTATTCTGCCAGTGAAAATCATATTTGACTGACTCTGCTCACCTCGAGCGGCACCACTTTCATGAAGTCTTTCCCAGATCTTTTCTTTCTTTTTTTTTTTTTTTTTTAACTTATTTCTCCTTTTCTTCTTTTAGATTTTATATTTTGTATTATCACTGTGGTTACACATGACTGTCCCCTTACTAGGTTTTAGGAGTTCTGAGATCAGGGACTCTGTCTTACTCATCTTTCTATTTCACAACCATTTGTATTACTTGACACCCAGCTCCATGTCTCACACATAGGAGATACTCAATAAGAGCTGAGTGAATGAAAGTATGTGCGGATGATGGAGTAGGCTAGCTAAACCAGGTTAGGGGAGTTGCAGCTGTCAATGGGCACCGCTAGTTATAAATCCTGGGAAAACTGTATTAAGGGCTTCAGGATATAATGAAGTTTGCAGTTGGTCAGAACCTTCTTCCATAAACCCTTCTGAGAATAAAATAGACCAATAGATTACACAAGCCCAGTGTGAGGCCACAGGGGAAACTGGTCCTGCTTGTTCTCCTTCTCTGCAAGTTAACCACATGTGACCATGTAATTTCATAATTAACAAAATATTTTCTATTCAGCACATCTCCAATATGCAGCTAGAAGTATTTTACTCAATTTTTCTAATTTCAAATGTAGTCACGCAATGATTTATAGATTCTAATGTTTATGCATTTTAAAAGTTAGCTAATATTCCAGTATAAGCTTTAAATATTTGGGGTATATTTCTGCATTAAGGGGAAATATTATATTGGTTAGAAAAATTTCAGGTGGGAACAGGACACTGTTGAATCCAGAGTACTATGTCTCATTTCTAATGCTCCAGTAGTACGCTTTTACAAATTCTTTCATAACTCTAGATCTATCCCTGAGAACCAGAAAATATGTGATTATAATATTTTGAATTGATCATTGTCTACCACTCCTGGAATTGCAATGTATATATATCTATACATAATTTTTTTTTTTAAAGAAGTGTGGAAGCTAGCCACCCTGCACTAATACCTACAGAACAATACACACATGAGTTCTGAAGGGGCCTGGGGGAAAAACTTTTTCCTATAGACAGATGAATTAGGATACTTAGCTGGCAGGGTCATCACTACATTTCTTATCAGAAAAATGGATTTCTACTGCAGGGCTAGAAATTATTAAAAAATCCTCAGGTAGGCTGTAGTATTCAATGAATCATGTCATAAATTGAATGGGAAGAGAATCTCAGCATGTCTTACAGAATATGGAGTGAGAAGGGGGCCTGAACATCAGGCATGCTAGATAAAGAAAAATACCTTATGCCAGCAGAGAGCTTTTGGGCTTGAGGTGGAAAATTGAATGGATGCGTATAAGTGAGTGCTGCAGTGGCATTTTACATAAAAAATTTATCTGTTTTTCAAAGTAATATACTGTGCTAAATGCTATGTATATCATCTAAATTATTTTGCCCCACTTAAGATTATGGATAGAAATTCGGCATTATTACAGAAGTAGGGAGTTTTGACAAGGTGGCCAATGCATAATACTAATGGCATTTACTCTTTGTAGAAATAACTTTAAAAACTTTGGATTTATACTACAGTTTAGAGTAGCTTAGAAAATGAATAGAAGAAAAGGTAGGAGAAAGGGAGGGTAGATTATTACCACAGGTAGAACGTATATAAGCACCTCTGACAAACTATTTCAATGATATTAAAATACAGTTCATTGTATTGTATCAATGCATTTATATTACTAATCATGTTATTTTGTTTGGCAGTATTTCAAGGACTCTCTTCCTTTAGGCAGCTTATTGTCCCTTTGTTCTTTTCATATGTTTTGAAAGGCGATATGAAAAAAACCAAATCAAATCCATTGCTGTCGGTTTAGCTTCTGACTCATAGTGATATGAATAGCAAACATGAACCTGCAATTTTTTTTTTTATTATTGTTGTTGAGTCAATTCTGACTCATAGTGACCTTATAGGACAGAGTAGAAGTGCCCTATAGGGTTTCCAAGGAGCAGCTGCTGGATTTGAACTGCTGACTTTTTGGTTAGCAGCTGTAGCTCTTAACCATTGTGCCACCAGGGCTCCAAATTAACAACAGTCGTGATTATTGATTGACTGTGTAGTTCATAGTTTTGGAAACAAATTCCAAACATTTACTGAGTAGTTATTTCATGTAAAGCTCTGTGCTGCACCAAAAACAAAGACAAAAAACTAAACCTGCTGCCGTCAAGTCAGTTTTTGACTCATAGCGACCATATAGGAAGGACAGAGTAGAGCTGCTCCATTAGGTTTCCAAGGCTGTGATCTTTAAAGTAGCTGCCACATCTTTCTCCTGCAGAGCACCTGGTGGGTTCAACCTTTTTGGTTAGCAGCTGAGCCCTTAACCACTGTGCCACTAGGGCTGTGCTACACACCAGAAGAAAACATAAGTGATGATTAACGATCCTGTGCTTCCACGTATTTGTAGTCAGCACTGTAAGAAAGCAAATATGCACTTAAAACTACAAATAGACCAAAATCACAAACTTTCGTAATAGAGATATAAAAATGTATTATGGTTCACAAAGGAGGGAGAATGCATTGGCCAAAATGCTGTGTAAACAGGGAGTCATTGGAATTTAGCCATAAAAAAGTCACATAGGAACAGCATATGAAGGGGCAGGGGCATTGCAGCAAAAGGGAATGTCATGAACAAAGCCACTGAAATATGAAAATGTGTGATGTATTTATGGAATGGCAACTTAATCGGTACCATTAGACCACAGGTTGTCTAGGGAAAGTTGGCAGAAAATGTACCAAAAATATTTTCCTCAACTGGTAATAGTCTTTGGATGCTGTTTGAAAATAAATGAGGAAATTACTTGTAGAGAATGTGGAGATGTACAAAACTCTTAAATAGGGGCGTGATAGAGTCATACACCCCCGCATGTCTGTCATTTTGTTATACTGTGAGGGCTTGCATGTTGCTGCGATGCTAGAAGCTATGCCATTAGTTTTCAAACACCAGCAGGGTCACTATGGTGGACAGGTTTCAGCTGAGCTTCCAGACTAAGCCAGAGTAGGAAGAAGGACTCGGCAGTCTACTTCTGAAAATAATTAGCCAGTGAAAACCTTATGAATACCGGTGGAACATTGTCTGATATAGAGCCAGAAGATGAGCCCCTCAGGTTGGAAGGCACTCAAAATATGACCTGCGAAGAGGTGCCTCCTCAAAGCAGAGTTGATCTTAATGACATGAATGGACTCAAGCTTTCAGAACCTTCATTTGCTGATGTGGCACAACTCAAAATGAGAAGAAACAGCTGTACACATCCACTAATGATTGGAATGTGGGATGTATCAGGTATGAATCTAGGAAAATTAGAAATTGTCAAAATGAAATGGAACACATAAACACTGATACTCTAGGCATTAGTGAGCTAATGGACTAGTATTGTCCATTTTGAATAGGACAATCATATGGTCTACTATGCTGGGAATGACAACTTGAAAAGGAATGGCGTTACATTCACCCTCAAAAAGAACATTTCAAGACCTGTCCTGACATACAACGCTATCCATGATAGGGTGATATCCATATGCCTGTAAGGAAGACCAGTTAATACAACTATTATTCAAATTTATGCACCAACCACTAAGACTAAAGAGGAAGAAATAAAAGATTTTTCCTGACTTCTGCAGCCTGAAATCGATCAAATATGCAACCAGGATGCATTGATAATTACTGGTGATTGGAATGCGAAAATTGCAAACAAAGAAGGTCAGGTAGTTGGAAAATATGGCCATTGTGATAGAAACAATGCCAGAGATCACATGATAGAATTTTGTAAGACCAATGACTTCTTCATTGCAAATATCTTTTTTCACCAACATAAACGGCAACTATACACATGGAACATGCCAAGTGAAATACATAGGTACCAAATTGACTACATCTGTGGGAAGAGATGATGGAAATGCTCAATATCATCAGTCAGAACAAGACCACAGGCCAACTGTGGAATAGACTGTCAGTTGCTCATATGCAAGTTCAAGATGAAGCTGAGGAAAATTACAACAAGTTGGTGAGATCCAAAGTATGAAGTTGCATATATCCCACCTGAACTTAGAGACCATCTCAATAATAAATTTGACATGTTGAACACTAATGACCAAAGACCAGGCGAGTTGTAGAATGACATCAAGGACATCATATATGGTGAAAGCAAGAAGTCATTAAAAAGACAGGAAAGAAAGAAAAGACCAAAATGGATGTCAAAAGAGACTCTGAAACTTGCTCTTGAACGTCATGTAGCTAAAGTGAAAGGAAAAAACGATGAAGTAAAATAGTTGAACAGAAGATTTCAAAGGCTGGCTTGAGAAGACGTGTGCAAAGACCTGGAGATAGAAAACCAAAAGGGAAGAACACACCTGGTGTTTCTCAAGCTGAAAGAACTGAAGAACAATTCAAGACTTGAGTTGAAATATTGAAGAGTTCTGTGGGGAAAATATTAAATGACTCAGGAAGCATCAAAAGAAGATGGAAGGAATACACATCGTCACTATACTAAAAATAATTGTTTGGAGTTCAACCATTTCAAGGAGGTAGCATATGATCAGGAACTCATGGCACTGAAGGAAGAAGTCCAAGCTCTGCTGAAGGCATTGGTGAAAAAACAAGGCTTCAGGAATTGATGGAATATCAACTGAGATGTTTCAACAAATGGATGCAGTACTGTAAGTGCTCACTCCTCTAAGCAAAGAAATATGGAAGACAGCTGCCTGGCCAACTGACTGGAAGAGATCCATATTTATACCTATGTCCAAGAGAGGTGATCCAATCAAATGTGGAAATTATCGAACACTGTCATTAATATCACATGCAAGCAAAATTTTGCTGAAGATCATTCAAAAGTGGCTGCAGCAGTATATCAACAGGGAATTGACAGAAATTCAAGTCAGAGGAGGATGTGGAACCAGGGGTATCATTACTGATGTCAGGTGGATTTTGGCTGAAAGCAGAGAATAGCAGAAAGATGTTTACCTGTGTTTTATTGACTATGCAAAGGCATTCGACTGTGTGGATCATAACTCATTGTGGATAACGTGAAGAATGGGAATTTCGCAACACTTAATTGTGCTTATGAGGAGCCTGTACCTAGATCAAGAAGCAATCATTCACGCAGAACAAGGGGATACTGCTTGGTTTAAAATCAGGAAAGGTGTACACCAGGGTTGTATCCTGTCCCCGTGCTTACTCAGTCTTTATGCTGAGCAAATAATCCGAGAAGCTTGACTATATGAAGAAGAACATGGCATCAGGATCAGAGGAAGACTCATTAACAACCTGCATTAAGCAGATGACACAGCCTTGCTTGCTGAAAGTGAAGAGGTTTTAAAGCACTTACTGATGAAGATCAAAGACCACAGCCTTCAGTATGGATTGCACCTCAACCTACAGAAAACAAAAATCTTCACGACTGGATCAATAAGCAACATCGTGATAAATGGAGACAAGATTGAGGTTGTCAAGGATTTCTTTTTACTTGGATCCACAATCAACACCAATGGAAGGAGCAGTCAGGAAATCAAAAGATGCATTATATTGGGCAAATCTTCTGGGAAAACCTTTTTAAAGTGTTGAAAAGCAAGGATGTCACTTTGAAGTCTAAGGTGCACCTGACCCAAACCACAGTGTTTTCAATCCCCTCATATGCACGTGAAAGCTGGATGATGAATAAGTAAAACGGAAGTAGAATTGATGCCTTTGAATAGTGGTGTTGGTGAAGAATATTGAATATACCATGGACTGCCAAAAGAATGAACAAATCTGTCTTGGAAGAAGTGTGACCAGAATGCTCCTTGGAAGCAAGGATGGTGATACTATACCTAGATACTTTGGACATGTTGTTAGGGTGGATCAATCCCTGGAGAAGGATATCATGCTTGGTAAAGTAGAGGGTCAGTGAAAAAGAGAAAGAACCTCAATGAGAGGGATTTACACAGTGGCTGCAAAAATGGGCTTAAGTGTAAGAATGATTGTGAGGATGGTGCAGCACCGGGCAGTGTTTTGTTCTGTTGTGTACAGGGTTGCTATGAGTCTAAATTGATTTGAGAGCATTAACAACAACAAGTGCCATACATGTCACATATTTAGAAAAGTAACTTAAGTGGCTGGGTGAAGCACAGGTGGCTGGAATAGCAGATTTATGGAAGGGAATTACATTTGGAGGTATCCAAAATGTTTCTGTTGAAGCAATTTTTCCATAAACAATGCTAATGAAAAGGAAGAAACAGCTATGAAAAAAAATGCAATTCCTATTGCCTTAACTTGGTGACTGACTGGTATTAGAGGTTATGGGGAAAATAAAGGATTAAAGGTGAATGAAATCCAAGGTTTCAAGCTTTGTTGCCTTCATTGGTGATTCCTTCTATAGGTAAGGAATGCAGGAGGATGATCAGGTTTGTGGAAAGTGCTATTTTAGGCATGAGAAGATAATACTATACATTCAGGAATCTTGTGTTTATCTGGTATTTGAGGATAATGTAGATGAAGAAGCCCTGGTGGCACAATTGTTCAGCTGCTAACTGAAAATTTGGTGGTTTGAACGCACCCTTCCTCTTTTTCACTGACGCTCTACTTTACCAAGTTGGTGGTTTGAACCCACCCAGCAGCTCTGTAGGAGAAAAGGCCTGGTGACCTGCCCCCCATAAAGACTAGAGCCTACAAAACAGTCTGGGCCAGTCCTACTCTGTTACAGGAGGTTGCTATAAGCTGAAAGTTGACTTGAGGGCACCTAATAACCATAACAATAGTAAAAAACAATAGTAAATAAGATTTTACTAGGAGAAGGTATAAAGGAACAGATGTGGAATATAGTGAGAAAGAATGAAGGATTATACTGAAAACCATAAAAGAATCTTGTTTTACCTATATAAGAAGAATAGTGTTTAAAGAAGGGTAGTGACAACAATTCTGGAAGTTACACAGAGTCTAAGAAGGATAAATATTGAGAAGAGGTTGCTGAATTCAGAAAACAGATCATAATTAATTTTTACTAAACATTGGATTCCCTAGAAGCTGAGATAGGGATTTATTGAGGAACTGCGCTTTCTCGGGGAATTTATGGGAATCAGGGATGAGGTAGGAGAACAAGCTCAGGTGGAGATTAGTTTCAGCCAATTCTAGAGGGAGCTCTGGAGTGTGAATTGCAAGAGTCCTGTCTTGAGGCAGAGGGCCTAGACTGCTATAGCCATAGTCAGTCATTGGTGATGGGTGGACCCTATAGGTGAAGGTAGCATAAATCCGTAGGCGAGCACCTACTCTCAGCCAAGGGTGGTAGTCCAAAGAAGGGTGCAGGTGTGAATACTTTGCAGACAACAACGTAGCAGCCAGAGGAGGGTGCGCTGGTCCACTTAAAGAGAGCTGTCCCAACTGAGTTGTGGAGGCAGATGATAGATTGCAGTGGTATGAGGAGTGAGACCAAGGGGTCGTAGTAGCTGAAGGGGCAATCTGTTTATATGTTTTTTTTGTGGTTTAAAAAAGACTTGGTAAAAGCTCAAGGAAATTTGAGAAACAGATAGGGTTCCTATCACAGCAAAAAGGATTTCCAACAAAAGTTGGCATGAAGTATTTCGCTTTGGAAAGTAAAAGTTCCTTTAATGGATGGTCACATTTTGATTGTCAACGGAAGGCACTGGTCATTTGAAGATTTTGTTGTATTGCTGATATTTGTTTTGCTTTAATGGAAAGGGTGGCTCTCGAACTGTGGTGTGCTGGTCAGTGTTTAACATCTGTCTCTCTGCAGAAACTGAAAAAGACATGGTTTATGGTATTTGCTGATTTCTCTGGTATAAAGGTATAAGAGTACTCTCACCATGGTGGATTTCAAGCTACCAGCGTGACTGACATCAACTGGCTTGCAACAGTCCTGAAAATTTAATAGTCTTCTTTGCTTTGGAATAAGCTTTGACTGCTGGTTTTGAATACTTCACATTTTCAAGTTAGTTTTAGTGAGGAAAAAAATCAAGGATAATTTTCTTGAAACCCATTGCTGCGATGTTAAAAGAGTTGTAATAGAGCATCTCTGGGAGAAGACTTGGGGACCACAGGACTTATTCATAGAAAGCTAGCATGATTTAGGGGTATCGTTTTAGGGTGGCTCCAACAATTAATGTCCAGTCATTCTACAAAGCAAAAGAATTCCAGTAACGAGCTCATGGATTCATTTTCAAGCTATAATTGAATGTCTTTAATTTTTAGCCTTTGAGATCTTTTTTTTTTAATGTTTAAGTACAACGAGCCTTGTTTATTTTACTGGGTTCTTAATGTTACATATTGACGCACAATCTTAGATTGTTTTTACTTGTGAAAATTTTGTCTTAGCTGAGGAAAAAATGGACAGGAGTTCCTGGCTCTTCTCCTGCAGCTCTGTTCTACCTTTATGTACGTTACAAAGAAAGGAAGCATTACTTCAACAGACAATAAAGATAATGATGAATACTAGTAACTATCGTTGTTATGTTTGAGGGTTTTACCTGTATTATCTAACTTAATGTTATAACAAAAATACACATAGAGCTGCAAGAAACTTTACATACCACCCAGTCTCTCCCCTGAGTTGCGGTGTGACTAATTAAATCACATAAGCAAACTAAAATCTAATATACCATAAGGCTCATCCCACAACCTCTCAAATTAACATATACTCCCAAATTGTATATTTTTCTTGATGAGCAAAACAGAATTATTATACCACTTTTCGAATGCATTAAATGCTAGTTTCACCTGATTCTCCCTGTGTAACAATTTTGAGTTGTGCATAAAGGTTCTATCGACAATTTTACTGTTTTAATAGTCCTAGGCTTAGTAAATTAGCATTTTCTTGAATCAATCTAAACTGAATTTCATGTTCAGCTAATAACTTGGGAGTAAGCTAAGCAGTTTCAGTACACCTAAAACTAGATTTTTCATGAAGAGCAAACACAATGGAGAGAATTCAGTGCTTGAGTGCTTATGCTTCCCCCTCATTGACATTTGAATGGCTCTTTTAATGAAGACAAAATGAAACACTTGACTATTTCCACAAGTGTAAAAACCAAACCAAACCCGTTGCCACTGAGTCGATTCCAACTCATAGCGAGCCTATAGGACAGAGTAGAACTGGGTTTCCAAGAAGCAGCTGGTGGATTCGAACTGCCAACTTTTTGGTTGGCAGCAAGCTCTTCATCACTATGCCACATCAACTGTTACTTCTCCTACAAACACTCTCCTATTTCCTTTCATCAAGTAGGTCAACCTCATCTCAAATCCTCTAAAGAAATTTTGGAGGTATGCTAAAAAAAAAAAAAAGAAACTAGGGTAAGATAAAAGCTCTCAATATTTGTGGGAATTAAAGAGGCTTTTGAGGAAATAGGTTAATTTAAAAATGTATATTTTCTTCTGAAATGAGATAAATTGTTGGGATGAAAACTAAATTAAAAGAAGAGGACATATTCTTCATCACAGATATTTTATTGTGCATTGATAATGGGTAGGAAAAAATGATTGACAATTACTCTTAGTGATGCGATTTCCATACACAGTGGCTCTTTACAAACAGACTGTTTTGGGTGGCAGTTAAACAGGTTTTTATATACATTTATTGAGCTTCACACTCAAGATCAGTACAGATTATAAACTTTACTGTACGTATGTCATAGCTAAATGGGGGAAAAAAAAAGACTCCATTCAAAAAGAAACTGCATAGCAGCATTAGACCTGGTTTTCTTTCTCTCAGCTGTTGGAACATAAATTCTTGCTTTATTATTCACTGGGGTAAAGTGTGCTTTCACGGAAGATTTGAGGTAATGTACTTTTGTTTTGCTTCCAAATTTTAAAGTGAAGAGGAAGAAGTTAGTCTGATTAAAAAACTAATGACAAACGTAATACCTGGTTAAATGATATTTTAGTAAATATAAGGGGAAGAGGGTAAGAGGGCATCCATATTTGGAAATGGTTTAGTATGGTCATCTCTTTCTTTTTGTATTGTACTTTAGATGGAGGCTTACAGAACAAACTAGTTTCTCATTGAACAGTTAGTACACATATTGTTTTGTGACATTCATTAGCAACCCCATGACATGTCAACACTCCCTTCTTGACCTTGGGTTCCCTATTACCGGCTTTCCTGTCCCCTTCTGCTTTCTAGTCTTTGCCCCTGGGCTGGTGTGCCCCTTTAGTCTCACTTTGTTTTATGGGCCTATCTACTCTTTGGCTGAAGGGTGAGCCCTTGGGAGTGACTTTCTTACTGAGCTAAAATGATGTCTGGGGGAAATACTCTTCGGATTTCTCCAGTCTGTCAGGCCAGTAAGTCTGGTCATTTTTGCATGAGTTAGAATTTTGTTCAACATTTTTCTCCAGCTCTGTTCAGGGCCCTCTATTGTGACCCCTGTCAGAGCAGTCGGTGGCGGTAGCCGGGCACCATCTCGTTGTGCTGGACTCTGGTGGAGGTTGGGGTAGAGTGATCCATTAGTCCTTTGGACTAATCTTTCCCTTGTATCTTAATTTTCTTCATTCTCCCTTGCTTCTGAAGGGGTGAGACCAGTGGAGTATCTTAGATGGCCGCTCACAGGCTTTTAAGACCCCAGATACTACTCACCAAAGTAGAATGTGGACCATTTTCTTTATAAACTATGTTATGCCAGTTGAGCTAGATGTTCCCTCAGACCATGGTCCCCACAGCCCTCAGCCCAGCAATTCGGTCCCTCAGGGAGTTTGGATGTGTCTACGGAGCTTGCATGAGTATGGTCATCTCTTTCCATGGTATCCGTTTCTACACTCAGTATTGCCAGTTTTTGTGTCTGACTTTCGGGCTTGTTTACTCCAGGCATTGTTCTACAAAGTACCATCTTCCCTGACATGATTGCTTTGGAAAACAGAACGCATGAAATGCAATTTATTGTCCATGAACCATAAATGGTTTAATAGCTCTATGAGCATTTGCAATATACATATTTTTAAAAGGGTGATGCCATCTAGCACTTTTTATATCTAGCCAAAACTTACAATCTTTTTTTTTTTTTTTCTAAACCTTAATAATTAAAATGATTATAGCTTCTATACTCTATATTCTGTGTGAAGTATTGAAGGGGGTCTAGAATACCACCCACCTAGCTACTGTCTTAATGGATACCCGTGTTACAGGTTGAATTGTGTCCTCCAAAACTATGTGTTGTAAATCCTAACCTCTATGTCTGTGGTTATAATCCCCTTTGGGAATAGCTGGTCTTTGTTATGTAAATGAGGAAGGATTAATGTAGGGTGTATCTTGAGTCAATCTCTTTTGAGATAGAAAAGAGATTGAACTAGCCAGCAGAGGAGAGATGGAGTAAGACAGATGCCAAGATGCGTGGAGTTCTCCAAGGAACCAGGAAGCAGAAGCTGAAGAGACAAGGACTTTTCTCCAGAGCTGACACAGAGAGAAATCCTTCCCCTAGATCCAGTGGAGCTCTGAATCTGGACTGCTAGCCTCTTGGACTGTGAGAAAATAAGTTTCTGTTTGTTAAAGCCATCCACTTGTGGTATTTCTGTTATAGCAGCACTACATAACTAAGATAACCCCTGAGTATCCACATAGCACAGTTTGAAAATTACTGCCTGAAGTCAAAGGAATGAATTATTTTGAACAGTTTCAAATGATAGAATTTCAGGTATCTGCAATTGACTATGACATTAATATCTTTTGATGGAGAACCAACTCCACATGTCACATAATCCATGAAGCCATTTATGTTTAATATCAACTATGGTGCATTATGAAGCAAGTGTCAAAAAGAAAGTGGTTACTTTTATTTAATTGACTCTGAAATATATACAAGATGATATCACATGATCATGAAATATTAGAGCTAAAAGGGACTAAGGAATCGTATCATTCGCCCCTTCATTTTACATATGAAGAAAATGGGGGACAAAATGATAAAGGGGATTGCTCAAGACCTTACAGTGTGGAAGCAAAGATGAATCAGGCAGTAAGATTCCTTTTTTTCTCTTTTCAAGTACACCAAACCGGGCACTTAGTTATACCCTTAAAGGCTGGATTTGCTGTCTTAAAACAGAGACTTTGTTTCAAAGTTATAAAACTAATATTTTCTTGAGATCTCATCATAACTCTCACCTTTAAAAGTTAGAAATACAATATTAATATCACTGAATTAACTACAAGGCCACAGCTGTTTCTCTATAATCCAAGTATTCAGTTAAATTTTTCTCAAATCTGTAGAGCAAACGGGGACAATTTTGTGTCTGAGATGATATTTAGTGGTGTCTGGAGACATTTTGGAAACCCTGGTGGTGTAGTGGTTAAGTGCTACAGCTACTAACCAAAAGGTCAGCAGTTTGAAACCACCAGGCACTCCTTAGAAGCTCTGTGGGGCAGTTCTACTCTGTCCTATAGGGGTGCTATGAGTTGGAGTCGAGTTGATGGCAACAGGTTTTTTTTGAGATATTTTTGGTTGTTGCAACTGAGGAGGACTGTGCTACTAGCATTTAGTAGGTGAAGGTAAGTGATGCTGCCAAACAATCATCCATAATACTCCTCCACTCAAAAAACATCCCCTGACAACAAAGAATTTTATAGTCTAAACTGTCAATACTGCTGAAGTTGATAAACTCAGTTTAGAGGATTTAGAGTTGCTCTTTGCAGTACCTAAATGTAATGAATGACATGTTAGCTGCAGTAGGTGAAAAGAAGCCTCGTTTGTTGTTTTTTTTTTTTAATCATATTGGATTTAAAACTTTTAGGAATGCCCCTAAGTTAAAGTATTTTATATTTTGACAAGGAGGCCCAAATATTCTCATCTTTATGGGATTTGATCCTCTTCCCTTTTGTTCTTTGTTTTGTTTTGTCTATTTTTTTTTTAAGTCTAACCTAACAGGAATGCCAGTGTTTTTCCTTTTTGCCTTTTGAAGCTCCGTTTGTCATCTGTGTGTCTAGATACATGGAAAAATCTGATTGTGTATTTTAGATAGAGTTCCACCATAGATCTACACAAGAAGAAAGCTGTGTTTTCTGTTTTGCTTTCCTTGTGATGCCTGACATCTATCTGCCTTTAGGTTCTCTATTACTGATTAACAATTTTGTGGAATGATTGATAATGGTTTTTTATACACTGAAGAAAAATGTATTGAGTCCAGGGAACACAAGTAGACACATAATTGCCCTTTTGAAGCTTAGTCTTATGGAGGGTATACTTAAGTAAACTTTTAAATAAAATGTGATGTTATGAGTAAAGAATATTAAGGGTGTTACAAGTGCAGAGCATGTTGTTGTTGTTAGGTACGGTCGAGTCGGTTCCGACTCACAGCGACCCTACTATGCACAACAGAACGAAACACTGCCTGGTCCTGCGCCATCCTGACAGTTGTTGCTGTGCTTGAGCCCATTGTTGTAACCACTGTGTCAGTCCATTTCACTGAGGGTCTTCCTCTTTTCCGCTGACCCTCTACTTTACCAAGCATAACGTCCTTCTCCAGGGACTGACCCCTCCTGATAACATGTCTAAAGTGTGTGAGACGCAGCCTTGCCATCCTTACTTTCAAGGAGCATTCTGGTTGTACTTCTTCCAAGACAGAATTGTTTATTCTTTTGGCATTCCGTGGTATACTCAATATTCTTTGCCAACACCACAATTCAAAGGCATCAGTTCTTCTTTGGGCTTCTTTATTCGTTGTCCAGATTTCATATGCATGTGAGGCGGCTGAAAATACCATGGCTTGGGTCAGGTGCCCCTAAGTCTTCAAGGTGACATTTTTGCTTTTTAACACTTAAGAGATCTCTTGCAGCCAGTTTGCCCAATGGAATATGTCTTTTGATTTCTTGACTGCTGTTTCCATGGGTGTTGATTGTGGAGCCAAGTAAAATGAAATCCTTGACAACCTGAGTCTTTCCTTCATTTATCATGATGTTGCTTATTGGTCCAGTTGTGAGGATTTTTGTTTTCTTTATGTTGAGGTGTAATCCATACTGAAGGCTGTGGTCTTTGAACTTCATCAATTAATGCTTCAAGTCCTCTTCACTTTCAGCAAGCAAGGTCGTGTCATCTGTACAATGCAGGTTGTTAAGGAGTCTTCCTCCAATCCTGATGCCCCCTTCTTCTTCATATAGTCCAGCTTCATGGATTATTTGCTCAGCGTACAGACTGAATAGGTATGGTGAATGGATACAACCCTGACGAACACCTTTCCTGACTTTAAATCATGCAGTATTCCCTTGTGTTTGAACAACTGCCTCTTGATCCATGTACAGATTTCTCATGAGCACAATTAATTGTTCTGGAATTTCCATTCTTCGCAATGTTATCCATAATTTGTTAGGATCCACACAGTCGAATGTCTTAGCATAGTCAGTAAAAGACAGGTCAACATCTTTCTGGTATTCTCAGCTTTCAGCCTGAATCCTTCTGACATCAGCCATGATATCCCTGGTTCCACATCCTCTTCTGAATTGGACTTGAATTTCTGGCAGGTCCCTGTTGATATACTGCTGCAACCATTTTTGAATGATCTTCAGCATAATTTTGCTTGCATGTGATATTAATGATGTTTGATAATTGTTCGATAATTTCCGCATTCGCCTGGATCACCTTTCTTGGGAATAGGCACAAATATGGATCTCTTCCAGTCTGTTGGCCAGGTAGCTATCTTCCAAATTTCTTGGCTTAGATGAATGAGCACTTCCAGTGCTGCATCTGTTTGTTGAAACATCTCAATTGGTATTCCATCAGTTCCTGGAGCTTTGTTTTTCATCAATGCTTTCAGTGCAGCTTGGACTTCTTCCTTCAGTACCATCACTTCCTGATCATATATTACCTCCTGAAACGTTTGAAAGTAGACCAATTATTTTTGGTATAGTGCCTCTGTGTATTCCTTCCATCTTCTTTTGATGCTTCCTGAGTTGTTTAATATTTTCCCCATAGAATCCTTCAGTATTGGAACTTGAGGCTTGAAATTTTTCTTCAGTTCTTTCAGCTTGAGAAATGCTGAGCATGTTCTTCCCTTTTGGTTTTCTATCTTCAGGTCTTTGCAAATGTAATTACAGTACTTTGTCTTTTCAAGTGGCCCTTTGAAATCTTCCATTCAACTCTTTGACTTCATCATTTCTTCCGTTCCAACTATGATTCCAACTATGAATTGTAATTGACTTGAGGGCATCGGGTTTTAATCTTTGTGGAAGCAGACTGCCACATTTTTTTCCTGCAAATCAGCTGGTGGGCTCAAACCACTGACCTTCCCATTAGCAGCTGAGGGCTTAACCATTGTGCCACCAGGGCTCCTTAGTATAGAGCTTAGAGAGCTTCATTTCATATATATACATATATTCATTCATTAATAAATATTTACTGAGGGCCTACTCTAGGGCAGGCAGTGTTCTAAGTATGAGAGGAATAGCCCTGAACAAAACAACTGACATCTCAGCCCTCACGTGGCTTACATTACAGTACAGTGATTTATTAGTATTATTTCTCTATACTCATTACATTACCAGGTTTTGCCCTTGTTTATAGTTTGAGTTATGAATGCAATACAAGGATTTCTATAGACTGATCAATGTGTCGAGTGGTAAATTCATGGAATAAAAAAAATCATAAAAATGTTAAACTCCCACTTAACTGAGAAGCATTAGAAATTTATTTCAGAAATGTTGATATCTAGTTCCTAATTCCTCAAGATATCCTTTGAGTTTCACCTTCTGTATCTGGGAATATAAGGCTTGATGTGGGCAAGAATTTTCCCTTTGGAGAGATTATTTTCTTCTTCCAGTTAAAATATCATAGTTGATTTGGCAGATCCATCAGTCAACCATGCTTAGAGAAGGATCCTTTTTTTTTAAGGTAACCTAAAAACTAAGGCACCTCTAGAAAAGTGATTATTCTGACCTTACACTAAGATTTACTGACATCACAGCATGGAGGATTTATAGCAGCCTCCACTGGGTTTGATGGAGCTCAAATATTAACAGAAGATTCATTAGTGGCATTATGAAGCTGCATGTACAGAAAATTTAAGGAACTTCCAGGAAGGTGTTCAAAGAATTGTCTGTATTATTTTTCACAACACCTCTAAATAATGAATTTGCATTCCAACAACATTCATGAAGCATACTCTGAATTAAAAAGGATTTTATAACTCTTTGAAACTATATTTCAAATACTTTATTTCAGCTTAGTCATGTTAGAATAAAAAACAGTCATTCAAGAAACCTATACTCGAGATAACTGTTTCTAGGTCATAACGTGTTATTGGATACAATCAGAAAATGTGGTGTGGTTGGCTAACCCTACGGTGGGCTTTGAAATTACTGTGCTACCATCATGTTTCCAATCAATGAGAACCTTTCAACCCTGAACTTTTATTGACTTGTATTCCCCAGAGTAACATAGTTTTTCAAGTCTTCAAATTTCACTATCATTTTTTTTTTTTTCTAAAATCCCTGCTATTAGAAGAATGGTAGGTTTATTTATGCACTTTGTTGCTTTCCAACTCCTTTTGGATCCGGCCAAAAATAGGTACCAGTGTTTTATAGGTACCAGTGGGAAAAAAGGGTGGTCTGACCAATTAAATTATTTTATGAAAAATTAAATTGTACCGTGACTATCTCTTTAACAAAAACAATATATTTTAGTCTTTTGAAAACAAATTAAGATACTGATACTCAAAACATTAAACAATAAAAGCAAAAATAAAAAAAGAAGAAAAAAGCAAGTAATCTTGCATTGAGTTGTACTGAGGAATAAATCCTTTCTAATCTAATGAAGAATTGGAATGTTTTCAACTGCTTCTTAACACTTTAAAAAGTACATAAAAAACCCAGCCTTAAATCCAAATTAGTGATGAATATGTTTTGAAAATTAAAAAAACAAATGCTTATAATGATCAAAATGAGAATTTCAGCACACTTGGCTTTTCTCTACTCTGAGGAGTTTATTATTTTGTCATTGCCCGGAAATGTGAATAAAGGTGTTAAATAGTAATCTCATTACATGTACAAATTGGAAACTTTTCTGTCACTGTTATTTAAAACATTTATTTGATTTTTTTGTCTCGTTTTCAAATTTTAAGTTTTGGAAAAAAAAAAATACGACAATTAAAATTTATAAAACCAAAAAAACAAATATGTTGCCATCGAGTTGATTCTGACTTATAACAACGCTATGGGACAGAGTAGAGCTGCCCCACAGAGTTTCCAAGGAGTGCCTGGTGGGTTCGAGCTGCCAGTCTTTTGGTTAGCAGCAGTAGCACTTAACCACTACGCCACCAGAGTTTCCAAAATTTATAAAGAAGACATATAATAGATGTTGACAGATTTTTTTTTTTTTTTTATTGGTGAGTTTTAACATGCTTTTCTAACCAGCTCCAAGGGACCATGAAAGAAAGCAAAAAAAGATACTGCTTCAAACTTCATTGACTTTTTAGCTCTTAACATTCGTAGTCTTATATCTGAGTAATAAAATCTTGTTTAATCTTCCTTAAAAGTTTCTGTAAAATATGTACTTTCCCACCAATCATTATAACCATAGTAATCTATATTATGAACATGCATGTAAAATCAGCCACTCTTTCCCGAAACAATAGACTTATAGAAAATTAGCCCCGATGGAATAAAGACTGCTTACTTTGTACTAATCTGTGAACTTCCTTTCTGTGAAATAATAGTAACATTCTAAACTAGGTATATGAATAAGAATCAATAATCCCTAATAACTTAAAATTAACATACAGAATGAAGTCCTTGATTAATATATCTAAAGGAGTTAATGCTAGAGCTCAAGGAATGAAAAAATGTGGTTGTTTTCCTTGATGGAAATGTCAGGTTCAGCAGTATTACAAAAGGCCTTATTTCTGAAGACCTAAAGTAAGTTTTGCTGAATCCAGGCTTCGAGATCACTGATACATGTCAACTACCCACTATCCTCTGCCGTCAAGTTGATTCCGACTCATAGCAACCCTATAGGGCAGGGTAGAACTGCCCCATAGAGTTTCCAAGGAGCACCTGGCGGGTTCAAACTGCCAACCTCTTGGTTAGCAGCCGTAGCCACCAGGGTTTCCACATGTCAACTACACTCTAATTATTATATTGTCTTTATGATTCA
Organism: Loxodonta africana; assembly: GCF_030014295.1. Taxonomy (NCBI): domain Eukaryota; kingdom Metazoa; phylum Chordata; class Mammalia; order Proboscidea; family Elephantidae; genus Loxodonta; species Loxodonta africana. Next base: position 13,959,305 of record NC_087358.1, on the reverse strand, counting down.
GTTTAATTACTGAATTTCAATCTTTGTTTTCATCATTATTTGTGTGTTATTTTTAAACATTGTTTTATTGAGGTAAAATTAACATCTACTGAAATGTATAGATCTTAAATGTATAATTCTGTCAGTTTTGACAAATATATACACCCATGTCACCAAAACATAAATCGAGATTCCTGATATTTTTACACCTCAGAAAGTTCCCTTATGTCCTCTGCTAGTCATTGCCCCATCTCCATAGGTTGCGACCTTTCAGAATTCTGTAACCATGTATTAGTTTTGTCTTTTCTTGTACTTCTGTGTCTGGTTATTTTTGTTCCAAATATTTTTGAGATCCATTTATGTTGTTGTAGGTATAAGGAGTTCATTCTTTTTATTGCTGGGTAGTATTCCATTCCAGTTAATACGACTGTTATTCAAATTTATGCACCAACCACCAAGGCCAAAAATGAAGAAATTAAAAATTTTTACCAACTTCTGCAGTCTGAAATTGATCAAACATGCAATCAGGATGTGTTAATAATTACTGGTGATTGGAATGCAAAGGATGGAAACAAAGAAGGACTGGCAGTTGGAAAATATGGCCTTGGTGATAGAAACGATGCCGGAGATTGCCTTATAGAATTTTGCAAGACCAACAGCTTCTTCATTACAAATACCCATTTCAACAACATAAATGGCGACTATACATGTAGATCTTGCTGAATGAAATACACAGGAATCAAATCGACTACATCTGTGGAAAGAGATGATGGAAAACCTCAATATCATCAGTCAGAATAAGGCCAGGGCCTGACTGTGGAACAGACCATCAATTGCTCATATGCAAGTTCAAGCTGAAACTGAAGAAAAAATTAGAACAAGTTTTGCTCTTCAAAGCCCTCTTTTTTTTTTTTTTTGTTAAGGTTGTTTGTAGCTTGATCTGTAAGGTTCTCATCCTCGAAGTCTAGGGCAAGGTTCAGCAAATTACTGTTTTCAGGCTAAATCCAGCCCACTGCATTTTTTAAATCATGTTTTACTCTGGTGAAAAAAAAAATATATATATGTATATATATAACATAAAATTTGTCAATGTAACCATTTTTGAGTGCACAGTTCAATGACATTAAATACATGTACAAGGTTGTGCAATGTTTACCACTGTGTATTTCCAAAACCTTTTCATTACTCTAAACATAAATTCATTAAGCAGTAACTCCCCATTCCTCCTTTGCCCCTGGGTCCTGATATCTACTACTTTTGTTTCTATGCAGTCTCCTATTCCAGATGTTTCATATAAGTGGGATCGTGCAACATACGCTTATTCATATCTGACTAATTTCACTTAGTGTATTTTTTTTAAAGGTTCATTCATATTGTAGCATGTACCAGAACTTCATTCCTTTGTATGGCTGAATAATATTCTGTATGTACATACCACATTTTGTTTATCCATTCATCTGTTGATGGACACGTGGGTGGTTTCCCCTTTTAGCTATTATCAACAATGCTGCAATGAACATTGGTGTACAAGTATCTGTTTGAGTCCTTTCTTTGACTTCTTTTGGGTATACGCCTAAGAGTGGAATTGTGGGATCCTGTGATAACTCTGGAGCCCTAGTGGCACAGTGGTTAAGAGCTTGGCTGCTAACCAAAAGGTCGGCAGTTTGAATCCACCAGCCACTCTTTGGAAATCCTGTGGGGCAGTTCTACTCTGTCCTAGAGGGTCATTATGAGTTGGAATCAACTCAATGGCAGCGGGTTTGGTTTGGTTCTTTATGTGGTAATATAACATCTAGCTTTCTGAGGAACTGTTCTGCACAGCAGCTATATTATTTTACACTCCCACCAGTAACGGAGGAGGATTCCAATTTCTCCATATCCTTACCAACTTTTGTTGTTTGCTTTTATGATCGTCATCTTACTGGATATCATATGATATCTTATTGTTGTTTTGATTTGCATTTCCCTGATGACTAATAGTGTTGCATATATTTTCATGTGTTTGTTGACCATTTGTATATCTTCTTTGGTGAAATGTCTATTCAAGTCCTTTGCCTATTTATTAATTGTGTTATTTGTCTTTTTGTAGTTTTGCTTATGAATTCTTCATGTGGTCTAGATATTAAACACTTATTAGATATGTAGTTTCCAAATATTTTCTCCCATTCTGCACTTTGTATTTTCACTTTTTACTAATGTCCTTTGAAGCACACAAGTTTTCTATTTTGCTGAAGTCCAGTTTATCTTTTTTAATTTTTTTGGTTGCTCTTGTTTTTGGTGATATATCTAAGAATCCTTTGTCTAAAACAAGGTCCCGAATATTTGCTTCTATATTTCCTTTTAAGATTTTTGTGGATTTAGCTCTTATATTTGGGTCATTGATCCATTTTAAGTTATGGTAAATACATGGTATAATACAGGGTTCCAAATTCATTCTTCTGCATATGAAATCCAGTTGTCCCAGTGCTGTTTTTTTTTTTTTTTTAAGAGACTATTTTGCACCCATTGAATGGAAACTGGACTCTTGCTGAGCACCAAATAGTTATAGATTGATATATGTCTGGACTCTCAGTTCTTTTCTATTGGTCTATAAGTGTGTTCTGCACCATATTCTTTTCATTATTGTAGCTTGGTAGTAAACTTTTAAATTGGAAGACTCACCTATTTTGTTCTTCTTTTTCAAGACTGTTTGGCTAATCAAGACCCCTTGCAATTCCATAAGAATTTCATAACTGACTTTTTTATTTCTGCAAAAAAAAAGTTTTTGGAATGTTGATACAGATCATATTGAATTTATACATCATTTTCTTTAGTGTTGGCACCTTAAAAATATTAAGTCTTCCAACCCACGAGCACAGGATGTCTTCCAATTTATTTAGGTCTCATTTTATGTCTTTTTGCAATGTTTTATAATTTTGAGTGTACACGTCTATTACCTTCTAGGTTAAATTTATTCTTAAGCATTCTTTTCTTTTCTTTTTTTCTTCTTTTGGATGCAATTGTAAATGGAATTACTTCTTAACATTCTTTTCATATTGTACATTGCTGGTGTTCAGAAACACAACTGAATTTTGTGTGTTGATCTTTGTTTTGGATTTAATTGTGTATACCAAAAGATATGTTGAAGTCTTAATCCCTGCACCAGTGAATGTGACCTTGTTTGGGGAAATACCGTTTTGTTTTTCTTTTTTTTTTTGAAGATGTTATCAGTTAAGTTAATAGAGTTATGCAGGAGTAACATGGGTCCTCATCCTAGTCCCATCTCAGTGGCGCTGTATGAAAGAGAAGGACTGATGTGGACACAGTCACACACACAAGGGGAAGACAGCATTTTATGATCTGTCTACAAGCCAAGGGATTCCAAGAAATGTCTTGAGCTACATAAAATGCAAGAGAGAAGGAAGGACCTTCCTCTGGAGCAGACACAGAGAGAGCATGGTCCTGCCAGTACCCTGAATTTACATGTATAGCCTCCATAACTGTGAAAACTGAAGCTTTTAAAGTAAGAATTCAATTTCTTTAAATTAAAAGATACAGGAAATTCAGAATATCTATTTCTTTTTAAGTAAGATTTGGTCATTTATTTCAAGAATCATTCCGTTTTACTTAATTTGCCAAATTTGTAAGCATAACATTTTCATAATATTTTATTTTTAATTTTTGAAAAATATCTGCAGGGTCTGTAGTGGTATTTCCTCTCTCTGCCCTCTTTTTTTTTTTTTTTTTTTAGTTTTGCTAGGGTTTAAAATCTTTATTTTTTTTCAAAGAAACAACTTTTGGCTTTGTTAAATTTTGCTAGTGTTTGTCTGTTTTCCACTCCTTTTATTTCTTGTCATTCTTTGTCCATTAAATAAACAATTTTAAGCCTGTATGTGTTTTGTCAAAATCAACATTTAAAGTCATAAATTTATCTCTCAACATTAATTTAATACTATCTTACAAATGTTGTTATTTTGTTTTTAATTACCATTATTTTGTAAATGTTTTTATTTATTTTGTAATTTCTCTTTTGATTTATTAAATTTGAGTTATTTAAAAGTTTTATTTAATTTGTAAATATTTGCCATTTTTCTAGATATCTTATATTTCATCACTTTCAAATTTAATTTTGTTTTAGAACATACTTTATGAGGTATAAAACTTGATTTTAATTGAGACTTATTTTATGGCTCATCATATAACCTATTATGGTAAATGTCCTAAATGCACATGAAAATTTTGTATATTTGCCATTTGTTTGATGTAGTTTTTTTTTTTTTTAAATGACTGTCTCTTAGATCAAGATAATTGTTAATGGAGTTTAAATATGTTATATTTGTACTGATTTTTTAATTTTATTTTTTATAATTACAGGAAGAGGGCTGTCATAACGTCCAACTATAATGGTCAATTTGTCTATTTCTGCATTTATTTCTGCTCTTTGCTCATTTTTCTTCATGTATTTTGAAACTCTTTGCTACATGGATACACTGTTTGGAATGTTACTGCTTTTTGATGTATTGGTCTTTTCATCATTATGGAATACCTCCCTTTTTCTCTGGCAATGGTCCTTCTCTTTCAGTTTACATTTTTTTTTTTAATTAATATAGGCACACAAGATTTTTTATGCTTACTGTAGACATCATTCATCTTTTTCCATCCTTTTGCTTTCAACCTATCTGTGTTTTTATTTTTAAAATTTGTCTCTGGTAGACAGCATTTAGTTGGGTTTTGCTTTCTTTTCCAATATGACAATTTCTGCCTTTTAATTGAAGGATATAGTGCATTTCTATTTAATGAAATTAAATGTTTTGATTAAATTAATCATATTGCTATTTATAATTCTAGTTTTCTGCTCTGGTTTTATGTTTATTTGTTTCTCTGTTCATACTCTTTTTCTTTATTTTTATTTGGATGAATACTTTTACTATTCCTTTTAGTTTTTTTCTCTATTTAGTTGCATGAGTTTGAATCTCTCTCTATATTTTTTTGATTGAATACCATAGTCATCTATTTATTCCTAACTCACCATGTTCTTTTAGGGTTAATTTTTTAGAACTTCACATATTGTGTAGAAAATCATAACAGTAGTATTTCTTCCACTCTTTCCCTGTCAATACAAAGTTATCATTTCTCTTTCAAACAGTCTTTTTTATGTTTATTAGACTCTCTTCGCCACAAAGCCAATCTTTGCTAGTTGTCTTGGAGTATTACTCTACACATGTGTAACTTAAATCTCTTCTAAGGATTGCCAACAAATTCCCACACAGACTTTTCCAACATGACCAATCCCTGCATAATTTATTCCTCTCCAATACCCTGCCGTGGAAATTGTATTTACTACAACTGCCCAGAACTACAGCTTCTGTCTTCTAAGTTCAGCAGGACCACTCCTCCATTTGTGCTCTACTTCAGTGTACTGAGCCAAGCATAGCCTTTGGTAGAAAGCTGAGGTGATCATGAGCGCACCTTGTGTGCTTCCATTCTTTCAAGAGCCACACTCCTGTGCTGCCTGTTCATGCTGATAACAGTACATCATCTATTTTATAGTTTGTCAAATGATAGTTGTTTTTGGTGGGAGAACCAACTGAATATCAATTACTCTAAACCAAACCAAAAACCAAACCCAGTGCCATCGAGTCGATTCCAACTCATAGCGACCCTATAGGACAGAGTAGAACTGCCCCATAGAGTTCCCAAGGAGCACCTGGCAGATTCGAACTGCCAACCCTTTGGTTAGCAGCCACAGCACTTAACCACTATGCCACCAGGGTTTCCACCAATTACTCTAGTACTCTATAACTTCTATTTTATACCATCAAAATATTTAGGTACCCAGATATTCAATTCTGGAAGCAAATTAATGCTTTTGTTATTATTGTTACTGTGTAGTACGGAAGTACATTTATTATTTGCATTTTCATTTATTTTAGTCATCCGCGTTATTATGGTTTCTTAAGAAAATAATCAGCTGTTTTTCCTTTCGACCTTTCTATCTTTATCTCTTCTTCATTTTTCCTATCACTGCCTTTTACTCTCCTTCCTTTCTGAATAATTGAGCACTGAAGCCATTAGGTGAAGAAAAGTGAAGTAGGTATCCACGATTTGGGTGTGGAGAACTGCAGCAACTCACAGCAGAAGTCAGAGAAAAAGAGATGTGAGCAAGGACTCCATGCAATGGGCTGGAGCTCCAGCTTGGCACTGGGAATCAGAGATGAAGTATGAAGAAGAGGATATTCACATATAGAGGGCAGTCCAACACGGGGACTCAGAGACTGAGGGCTAAGAGGAAGGCATCTATACTGGGGTGCTTAGCATGGACAGTCAGAGTCTAAGTAGAGTGAGGAGGTTGTTCTTGTGGGGGTCATCCAGGCATGAGGGGTCAGAGCTTAAGGATGATGAAAGTTTGATGAGGAACATGACAAATACATAGACTAAAAAAGCCTCCTCACAAAATTCTTATTATGTACTTATTATGCGAACAAAAGTAACCCTCCTGAATAGAAGCCTGACATATACCATCATGATCAACCTGTGCAAATAAGCACCGTTAGTTGTGGGGAAAATTGGAATCACGCACCATGTTGTAGGATTCAAGGAGAAAAATGCTGCATCATTTCTGTGATACCGTTGTTAAAATGAATTACTTGAATCTAAACACAGGGAAACACCAGACAAGCCTAAATTGAGGTATTTTAAAAAGAAAAGAAAAAGAAGACAAAAGAAGGATGGAAGGACGGAAGGGAGACCAGTAATATTCAAATACAGTCAAGTTAAAGAAACTTTGAAAATCTCTTTCAAATACAAGGATACTGAAGAGAAATGAGAACTAAAGACAATGAATGGGTGGTTCTGCACTTTATCCTTTTGATTGAAAACACTTATCGGTAACTACTAAAAAGCTTTGGTCTCTATGTATTTGCCTATGTCTCCCCAAAATAAGTGTATCAATTTGGCTAGGCCATGATCCCCAGTATTGTTTAATTGTCCACCATTTTGTCATCTAATGTGATTTTCCTATGTGTTGTAAATCCTCACTCTATGATGTTAGTGAGATGGGATTAACGGCAGTTATGTTAATAAAGCAGGACTCAACCTACAAGATTAAGTTGTGTTTTAAGCCAATCTCTTTTGGGATATAAAAGAGAGAAATGAGCAGAGAGACAGGGGGATTTCGTATCATCAAGAAACAAGAGCCAGGAGAATAGTGTGTCCTTTGGACCTGGGGTCCCTGCACTGAGAAGCTCCTCAACTGGGGGAAGATTGATGATAAAGACTTTTCTCCAGAACTGACAGAAAGAGAAAGCCTTCCCCTTGGAGCCGATGCCCTGAATTTGGACTTCTAGCCCACTAGACTGTGAGAGAATAGATTTCTCTTTATTAAAGCCATCCACTTGTGGTATTTCTGTTATAGCAACACTAGAAGACTAAGATAACCTGTTATTGTCTTTTTTTATAAATGAGGTGATACAACATTTGCCCTTTTGTGCTTGACGTATTTCACTCAGCATAATTCAATCTCTGTCCATACTGTAGCATGTATCAAGACTTCATTTCTCTTGCTGGCTGAGTTGTACTCCATTGTATGTATGTACCCCTTTTTGTTCATCCAGACATCCATTGGTAAGCGTTTAGTTGTTTCCACCTTTCGGCTGTTGTGAATGGTACTGCAATGAACATTGGTGTACAAATGCTCGTTTAAGTCTCTGCTTTGAAGTATTTTGGGTAGTGGTTCCAGGAGCAGGAGGGAGGAGGAAAGGGGAAAGTTATTGCTTATGGAGTGCTGAGTTTGGCTTATGGTGATGGAAAAATTGCATTAATAAGAGTAGGGTTCCACAGCCGGTTAACGTAATTGCTGTCAATAAGTTGTACACCTGTAAAAAGTTCAATTGGCAAAAATTGTGTGATAGACATATTTATAACAATGATAATAAAAAAAAAAGTGTTGCTGCTGAGGCTTGTCATGTACAACCAAGAGAGATTTTGTTCCTTGGTTTGGAGGTTTAGGGTTATGGTTTCATGAGGCATTCCACTTAATTGGTGTAATAACGTGTTTAGTGCTTCTGCTCTACCTCTGAGGTTGTTGCGTAGTGCCTGGGGCCTTAAAAGCTTGCAAGTGGCCATTCAAGGGACAATAATTGGTCTCTATCCAAGTTGAGCAACAGAGGAAGAAGAGTCAGGAATACGAGTTGGAATTGCCTTCATGAAAACCTGCCTCCTTTGCCATGAAACCAGAAGAACTGGGTGATGTCCGGCTACCATTACTGAATGTTTTGATCAAAGATTCTATACAAGAATCCTAATTAAAAGGGGCAAAATGCAAAGCAGACTTCAAACTCCCATGGAATCCAGATTTTCTGGAGCAATGGAGGCTGAATGAACCACAGAAATTATTGTCCTAAGATAATTTTTAAACCTTAAACCAAAAATGTCCCCAGAAACATTCTTAATACCAAATGAAAAAAAAAAAAAACAATAGCTTAGCTTAACTAGTAAAGCATGTTTGCCTTGAGCATTGTGCTTTTTAAAGATTTATCTGTATGGGATCAAACAGTAACTTGACAACAGTAACTTGAAAGATTAAATAGGAACCGTAGGGGACAGTGAGTTTCTGTTAATGGGGAGGGGCAGCTCAGAAAAAGAGGGTGAGAATGGTTTCACAACTTGAAGAACGTAATCAATGTCACTGAATTGTACATGTAGAAACTTAAATTGATGTATGTTTTTGCTGTGTGTATTCTCCATATCAACAAAATAAAATATATTATTAAAAAATACCACATTATTGGGACAATTGGTGAAATTTTAATGGAGTCTGAGGATTAGGTGGTAGGACTGTATTAACGTTAATTTCTGGGTTTTGTGTGTATGTGTGTATGTCATTATTTGTAGGAAATATATACTAAAGCAGGGTTTCTTAACTTTGACAGAATTGACATTTTGGACAAGATAATTCTTTGTTGTTGAGCCTGTCCTGCAAATTGTAGGATGTTTAGCATCTGTTATAGATTGAATTGTGTCCCACCAAAATATGTGTTGAAATTCTAATCCCTATTCTTCTGGATGTAATCCCACTTGGGAATAGGGTTTTCCTTGTTATGCTAATGAGACATATCAGTATAGGGTATGTCCTAAATATAAATGCCTTTGAGTGATTTAAAGATCAGCATAGACACACAGACAGGCAAGCAAAAATGGGGGAAGATAGATGGTACACCATGGGAAGATCACTGAGCAATGCTGGAAGAGACAAGGTTTTTTCCCCAGAGCCAATCAGTCAGAAAGCCTTCTGCTAGAGCCAATGCCCTGAATTCGGACTTCTAGCCTCCCAAACGGCGAGACAGTAAACTTATGTTTCTTAAAACTACTCACTTGTGGTATTTCTGTTACAGCGGCACTAGATAACTAAGATAGCATCTTTGGCCTCCATTCACTAAATGCCATCCTCATCCTTTCTGAAATGCTTATCAAAACTGCCCGCTATCCTCCATTTCTCTCTACCTTCACAACCATACTGTCCCTGGATCACTACTTCGATAACTTCTCACTGGCCTCCCTTCTTCTTCTGATGTCTTTCTAAACCAGTTCACCTCAAATAAAAAATGCTCTCCTAATTGTAAATGCCACCATGCTTTCCTCTGATTGAAACCTTTAATTTGCCCTCTGCTACCTTGTCCATCTTTGTCTAAAAGCCACTTTCCTCTTGCACAGAACTCTAGGGACATTGACTACTTTCAGTTATTTCACAGACCAAGCCCTTTCCTGCCTCCCACTCACTGTTCTCACCGTGTTGTACTGTTTTCAGCCTCTAATACCTGGCTCTTCCCCACCTAAACACTTCTCACTCTTACATTTTCATCTTAAATGGTGCCTTCTTAGAAAGAGCTTCGTTGGCTACCCTCTTTAAATAGCACCTCCCAACACAACCCTGTTATTCTCTACTATCAGATTCTGTTCATTTCTTTTATGTCACTTTTCTCAAAGAGCAATAGGAATTTTATGTTTCTCTACCTGTTTTTGTTTATTACCTCAAGTAGATGGTTTTATTCCTTATTACAATTACAGTACATGGTACCTAGTGCAAAACTCAAAAATATTTGTTGAACAAATGTCTATAGCTGAACTTGTACTTCTTTCTCCAGCGCTGTTTTCCTGTAATGTTTTCTCTATAGCGACACCACTGTCTAGTTGTTGCAGTTGAGACTTCCTGCTGGAACTAAATCCTTGCATACTCCCAGTAATCCAGCATCAGCTATAATGCCGAACTACTCAAATAAGAAGCTAACCAGCACTTCTGGTTAAGACCTGAGAGAAGGAATCTTACAGCAAAGTGTTGAACAGTGAGGGAATTAAAATGGAAGCCATTCTCCACCTCCTTTTCTAGCAGAGACAGAACCTGGAGCCATCTTGTCTCTTTTAATGATGAGTAAACAGAAAAATTTCAGCATTGGGTAGAATTCATTTCTATTACCTAAAAAAAGGATGGGCTTAGAGCTCACAAATCATAGAAAAGAAAACATAAAGCTTCCTAAGGAGTAACTACAGGAAGCAGAAATAAATTACAAAGAACATTGATCTTGTGCTATCAGTTTTGAAAGACAAAGAAAAAAGATAGACTGAAAAGACAACAGTATGAGAGGTTAAAATCGTTGCAAAACATGATGAACATAATGTCACCGAATTATAGGCATAAAAATGTTGAAATGGCAAATGTTTATATATATATGTGTGTGTATATATACATATATATATATATTTACACAATAAAAAATTAATTACAAAGAGCAGAGTGGGCAAGGAACATTAAGAAGACTAATAACGTGGCACAATTTTCAAATATGCAAAGGCCTGGATAGTAAACCACTTCTACACTATCCCTGTAAGAATTTCTTAAACTCATTTTTTAGCAAATTAAAGAAAGGAGTTAAAAAAACAAAAACTATTGGAAAAAGAGGTATAAATGTTTTGTCAAGAAAGCACAGGAATATTTGTAAATCAAGGTTGAATTCTGTTTCTAAAGAAACGTGTAAATGTGGATGTGAATCAGAAAGTGACTCCCACAAGAGAAGATGTATGATCTAACAATGGTAAGGTAACAATTACAGGCCAAATCCAAAATCCAGGTGTCGGCAGGAGGAAAGTGAGTGAAAAATTTTTTAAATTTCCTCTTCTCACATAGATGGGATAAGGTAGATTTGGCTTTATTCATTATGTTGATATAGAATAACATACCTTTGAGTATGCCTAAAGCTTTAATGAGGGCATATCCATTCTAGATTACAGGGAGGACGGGCATAGAATTTATTCAGCAAAATATAGATAATTTGAGACATAAAAACAAAAATCTTAATAAAAATATGATAAAAGTAAGGCTAAATATATCATTTAGAAGAGTATTTTTTTCTTTTTATAAAATATGCTCACAACATTTGCTGATTTAAGGTTTTTTGTGAGTACAATTTAGTGACCATGTTGTACAACCATCACCAAATATCCATTGCCAAATTTTCTGTCACCAAAAACACAAACTCAATACTTCCTAAACAACGACTCCATTTAAGAGAGTAATTTTAAGGAGTAATTGATCTCAACTGAGTAAAAAAAAAAAATATGTGTATATGGGACAGCAAAAGGAAATTAAATTTTTTTAAAAAGAAGATGGAAAAATATACAAATAGGTAAACAGAAGAAAATCAAAGCAGAGATAAAAAAAAAACTTAACTAGTATACTGCAACTTTTAAAAGCATCAAGATAGAAAGGTTCACTCTGTATTGATAGAGTCCAACTGACAGTAAGTTTATACTAACACATCAGGAATTTTATGTGCCAAATAATATGCTATTTAAATGTCACATATAATTAATCAAACTGTTAAAGGTACATATAAAGAAGATCAGAATTCAAATAGGAATAAAATGCTTTCTAATAAATATTATTCAAGTTTTTGCGATATCCCCAGTAAATTCAGAATTTTCAAAAGGGGAAATGCATTTTTAAATGTCATTGTAGGTGATCATGGTTATAGGCTCTTAAGGAATTTTAATGAGTAACTGATCTCAATTGAGATTAAAAAAAAATCTTGAGAACTAAATATAAATTTATATGAGACAACATAAAGGAATTAATTGTTTAGAAAAGAAGATGGAAAAATATACAAGTAGGTAAACAGAAGAAAAATCAAAGCAGAGAAAAAAAAAGTATTTTACTAAAAAAAAATACTAAAAAATAACTAGTATACTGCAAATTTAGCAGCATTAAGATAGAGCCACTTTGTGTTGACAGAGTCCAACTGACAGTAATGTTATACCAACATATCAAGACCTTTTATGTGTCAACTAATATGCCATTTAAATGTCACATACAATTAATAAAACTTAAAGTTACACATAAAAAAGGTCAGAATTCAAATGGCAATAAAAGCTATTAACACACCCCTCACTTTTTCTTATACCAAGAAGACAAAATATATAAAAGGGTATAACCAAAAACCAAAATGGTTGCTGTCAAGTTGGTTCTGACGCATAGGAGCGACTCTATAGGATGGAGTAGAACTGCCCATAGGGTTTCCAAGGAGCGGCTGGTGGATTCCAAATGCTGACCTTCTGGTTAGCGCCATCGTAGCTCCATAAAAGGATATGTTGTTGTTGTTAGGTGCTGTGGAGTTGGTTCCGACTCATAGTGACCCTATGCACAACAGAATGAAACACTGCCTGGTCCTGAGCCATCCTTACAATCATTGCTATGCTTGAGCTCATTGTCACAGCCACCGTGTCAATCCACCTCCTTGAGGGTCTTCCTTTTTTACACTGACCCTGTGCTTTGCCAAGCATGCTGTCCTTCTCCAGGGACTGATCCCTCCTAACAACATGTCCAAAGTTTGTAAGACACAGTCTCGACATCCTTGCTTCTAAGGAGCATTCTGGTTGCACTTCCTCCAAGACAGATTTGTTCGTTCTTTTGGCAGTCTATGGTATATTCAATATTCTTCACCAACACACAATTCAAAGGCATCAATTCTTAGGTCTTCCCTATTCACTGTCCAGCTTTCACATGCATATGATGCAATTCAAAATGCCATGACTTGGGTCCTTAGTCTTCAGGGTGATATCTTCACTTTAAACGCTTTAAAGAGGTCCTTTGTAGCAGATTTACTCAATGCAATGCTTCGTTTGATTTCTTGACTGTTGCTTCCATGGCTGTTGATTGTGGAGCCAAGTGAATGAAATCCTGGACAACTTCAGTCTTTTCTCCATTTATCATGATGTTGTTTATTGGTCCAGTGGTGAGGATTTTTGTTTTCTTTATGTTAAGGTCCAATCCATACTGAAGGCTGTGGTCTCTGATCTTCATTAGTAAGTGCTTCAAGCCCTCTTCACTCTCAGCAGGCAAGGTTGGTAATCTGCATAACGCAGGTCGTTAATGAGTCTTCCTCCAATCCTGATGCCCCGTTCTTCATGTAGTCTGGCTGAGCAAAAAATCCAAGAAGCTGGACTATAAAAGCGTATAGAGAATCGAAATTATAATTGTATGTTATTAAAGTTGATTGAACAAAGAATAAATTTAATTCTTTCCAAACAGGGTATAACCTAGAGTCCCCCTGAACATGTATAAAATATGTTTACTTAATAAGCCTCTGTACAATTATTAGTAGAAATTATATGAATTATAATCACCCAAAAGGAGCTACCTCTTGTTCTTAGAAGATTTAACCTCAATACATTAAATTCACATTTTCTTTAAAAACCTCTGGGTTTTCTGAAATACTAAATACTCTAAAACTCCAATGCCAAAAACATCAGGTAACAGAGACTAAAAACCTGCTACTCATTTAAACTGTTTTGCTTTTACTGTTTTCTCTTTATTTTTCTTATTCTTTCCTCTCAGTCCACTCTCTTTCTCCCTCTTCTGAGACTTTCCCAACCTATTCTTGTACCTAAACAGGGATAAGACTGTTAAGACTGCTAAGCATAAACAGACTGCTAAGACTCATTTCAAATTTAGGCAAAATACCATTAAATTCAAATATCAAGTTCTTTTTTAAGAATTCAGATGTGTAAGTACCCCAAATAATAAGTTAAGCCAACTAGCAAAAATATTTAGCTTTTTAGATACAAGACTATAGTGTATTTAAATTAGTGTATTAAAACTGGGATGGAAAGATCCTTGAGATTAACATATTTGGTAAAAAAAATTAGTACATTCATTTTTAGCTTTGAATAGAAACACAAAAAACGTATTTACATACATCTTGATGCACTTTATGTTGCAATTGCTTGAAAGTGGCACATATCAACATGTGGTAGAATTCTAAGGTCAGCGTTCACTCACTTTCCTTTGTGTGAGATCTTGTATCAAAAAGCACTTTTCGGTTAAGCTTTTTATAGCATCTTTTAAATTATTATAATGATGTATAATCATATAAAATTCTATTTGGGGAAGAAACTGCAAATACAATTGGGTTCTTAAAATTCTTTACCAAAAATATGGAGATGTGACATTTTCAAGAACTTCATTGCCTTCTCTTTTGTTTATCACAGAACCAGCTTAGAATTTTATTTCCTATCACATATAAAGATCATTTCCTTCATTTCTTTGACAGTATATTGATAGATGTGTCTGCCTTTTCATTTTGTTCAACTATTGTTGCTTCTTCACAGTCCTCTCAATATTATAAAAGGGCAGTTAATACTTTGAAATAACTTAGAAGTAGAGGATCCACGAATGTTCTCAATGAACAAAACTTTTATCATTATAAAACATCTTTTGTAACACATGATATTTTATCAGTCTCATTTTCTTATTTATTTTGAAACTTTTGTTTTAATCGTTTTCTTTTCTTTTTTGACATAATGCTAGGTAAAGAAAGACTATTAAGAAACAAATACTTAAATGTGTTTTAAAATTTAATCCATTGGTACAATCCTTTTACCACACTAAGCATTAAGTCTTTATCCTAAGTTATTTAATGGCTTAAGCCTTTTTCTTTCATGTAGAATTTAAACTGAGACATATAAGGGCTTCTCCAAAAGCCTGCAGATACCATATTTCCTTTATATAGTTTCACTTATGTGAAACACCAGGAGATTCAGACTAATCTGTAGTGAGAGAAAGAAGATCAGTATTTGCCTGGGAATGGAAAGGAGGGGACCAACAGGTAAAATTTTAAGGGAGGGATTAAAAAGCGTCATGACAGAATGTTGAGAACAATGGATATGTTCATTATCTTGACTTAGGTGATATATATATATATTCAAATTCCTATAAATAGATTATATCTTAAATGGTCAGAGAGAGTGTTCTATCTAGACTCCTACTCAAGGAACCACATTATTTTAGGTCTTAGAGAAGAAGAGGCTGTAAAGAAGGCTGAGAAAGAGCAGCCATTAAAGAAGGAGGAAAAATAAATGTAAGCTGTGTCACAGAAGCAAACTGTTCAGCCACGTCAAAGACAATAAGTTGAGATGACCAATAAGAAGAAGCCAGAAAGTTACTATAAGATTAGAGATGATTAACTTTGAAAAGATCAATTTCAGAGGAATTATATGGTAAAAACTTAATAAAGGGAGCCAAGAATAATATGAGATAAAGAATCGGAGACAAGAAATTTGATTGGAAAGGAACACACACACACAAAAATGCAATAGAGGTTGGAGAGAATGTGGGGTAAAAGTGTTTATGTTTGCTTACTTTTCTTTTTTCTTTGTTTTTTTTTAATGTGAGAGATACTAAAGTTGGTTTGTATGGTATATAACAGAGAGCTGGATAACACAGAGGAGAGAGGCTCTAAGACAAGGAACAAGCTCCTTGATAAGGCAATAGGGATTGGCCTTGGAGAGGAGGAGGGACATTTCTTCTTCTTAAAAAAAATAAAAAATAAGTTAAAGAAAAAGGAGAGAAAGAGAAGATCAATGTGGCTATAAGAGAGATGTATAAAATTGTTCCAGAGTGATGTGTTGCTCAGCTCAATGAAGATTAGAAATTGTATTCTTGAACAAAGCTAGGACACCAGAGAAAAGATAAATGGAACGTCAAGCAACCAACTAGTTGCCATTGAGTAGATCCCCACTCATGACGGCCTTATGTGTGTTAAAGTAGAACTGTGCTCTATATGGTTTTCAAGGCTGTGAACTTTTAGAAGATGATTGCCAGGACTTACTTCCAAAGCATCTCTTATGGGTTTGAACCGCCAACCTTTTAGTTAGCAGCCAAGCACATTAACCATTTGTATTCCCTAGGGAATACAAATGGACCCTCCCAAAACTCCAAACCAAACCTGTTGCCATCTGGTAGATTCATAGCGACCCAATAAGACAGAGTCAAACTGCCCCACAGGGTTTCCAAGGGTGTAAATCTTTATGGAAACAGACTACCACATCTTTCTCCTGCAAATGAACCCTAGTACCCCAATCTCTTGTGAAAATTATTTTTAATAAATTGAGTTTCAATTTTATAACTTTAGTACATTTAAACAGCCAGCAAAATTAACCACTTGTATTTGCCTGAAAAGTTTTTGATGCCATCATTCATTACAATACAAATTTTCCTTATATAAAACTTAACCTGCGAAATCTCTGTTCAAACTCAGTGGTAGAGGAAGCTTTGCTTCTCACTAGAAAGTGGTATACTACTTTTTCTCAAAAAAAAAAAAAAATATATATATGTAGTCGATATTATCTCTTTTAAAATTTAATCTGCCATACCTTGAGAAAGCTGAAAGCTTTTAAGCTCAACTAAAGTAATTAAGTTGAGCTTTTAACTGCATTATTAATTTTCTTTACTTTTCATTATTGTATATGTTCTTGTAAGTGACCTTGTTAAACAAGGGATGGAAGTCATTGGGAAAGAAAAGAAGAGCAACAGTTTGAAATGACTTGTTAACAATTATCTGGTATTCAATATAGGAACCTTAGGAGTTAGTGAGTTTTTGTTAATGGAGAAGGAAGAACTCAAAAGGAGGGTGAGAGTGGTTGCTACTTAAAGAATGTAATCAATATCACTGACCTATACACGTAGAAAGTGTTGAACTGATGTATGTTTTGCTGTGTATATTCTTAACAACAAAATAAGTAAAATTTTTTAAAAAATCTGATAAACTTAAGTTCTTCTGTTTCTTTACTTAAAGTGTTAAAGGCTTGAAATCAGACAAGACAAACAGAACAGAAATGGAATACATCACATCAAAGTATCTCATTATGGAGCAGGGTACAAATATTCCTGCTAGCATTAGTGAGTTTAGAATTAGGCTTAGGATATCTATATCTGTGTCTGCATCTGTATCCGTATCTATTTATCTATCTGTCTGTGTGCATGTATGTATTTGGCAAGTTTTTTTTTTTTTTTCTTGATAAAACATAGGCAAACTTGTCAGCCATTGTCAAAGACAGTTTGATGAGATGACCAGTAAGATGAACCCCTGATGAAAATTTCAGAGGAATTGTGTGGTAAAAGTTAATAAATTACAATTCTTCACTCTTTTATTCTCACTTGAGAGAAAGAGAGACAGGGTAGGGGGATCCTTCAAAATATAAGTGAAAGAAGAAACTAACCAAAGAGTTGTTATATTCAGTCTAGATTTAAAATACAATGCAATGGTTTAGAGACTGGCTGCTAACCAAAAGTTAGGCAGTTGGAATCCACCAGCCACTCCTTGGAAACCCTATGGGGCAGTTCTACTCCATACTATAGGGTTGCTATGAGCCAGAATGGACTTGACAGCAATAAGTTTAATTTTAGTAAATATCACTAAGTCATAGTTTCTGGATCCAGACTGCCTGTATTCAAGCCCTGGCCCAACCACTAACTGTGCGACCTTGGTCATATTGCTGTACTTGCTTTCTCCTTGGCAGTGTAACGGTATTGCCACATATAATTGTATTAAATAATATACATAAACTGCTTAGGCAAACACCTGGAATGTGGGAAATAAGACACATAATATGTTATTATTACCGAAAGTTTTGCATATGAAATTTTGTTAATACCAATTTAACAGTTGAAATAATCTTTTGATGGTAATTTTTCCTGTATGAACATTTTTCGTTTATACCCTCTGAGTCTTATCTAGTTATTTATTCTGATATATATTTTGTATTATCTTCAACACATGAATGGTTTTTAGAATCAGGATTTGAAGACCTTTGTCAAATAAATTTTCTGTAACTTTTTTATTACATGTAATGCTAGGTTGTAGGGAATTTCTTCACAGTAAAAGTATATTCTTCCTTTTTATTCTCCAGTTTTCCCCTGACTCTGTTTTCTTAAATGATTTCTTAATTCCCCAAAAGATTTTTTTTTGGTATATAATCAGGAAGTCTCTTTTTTCCCCCCCGAGAATAACATTTTTCATATCAATTCAATAGCTTAGAATTAATATTATACAATTCTGTTATACTCCTTTCTAGAAATTTTCAAGATCTCAGTAGTTGAGCTTCTTTTCCATTTTGATCCTAAAAGATTGAATCTTTCATTATTAAGAAGGTTTTGGGTTATAAAAAAAAAAAAAAAAAAATTTTTTTTTTTATTTGGGTTATAGGATTTCATTAAAATTTTATATTGGCAAAGACTTTTATACTTCAACTTGCCTTGAAATGTTGTAATAATGTAAAATTGGTTTTAAAAGGAAGTGAACCCCAGAGAAATTAAAACATATGCTTATACAAAAACTTATATGTAAATATTCCAATCAGCCTTATTCATAATGACCAAAAAAGGAAACATCCAAATGTCTATCAACTGGAAAGTAGGTATATAATGTTGTCTATCCACACAGCAGAAGCCCCAGTGGAACAGTGGTTAAAGCACTTGGCTGCTAACAGAAAGATCAGCTGCTTAAAACCACCAGGGACTCCGTGGGAGAAAGAAGTGGAAGTCCGCCTCCATAAAGATTTACAGCCTGGGAAACCCTATGGGACAGTTCTAGTCTGCCCTATAGGGTCATTATGAGTTGGAATCAACTCCATGGCACTGACGTTTTGGTGTGGGTATATCTGTACAATGGAATATTATTTGGCAATAAAAGATAATGAAGTACTGATACATGCTATAGCATGGATGAACCTTGAAAATATTATGCTAAGTGAAAGAAGCCAGTCATAAAGGACCACTTACTGTATAATTCTATTTATAAGAAATGTACAAAATAGGCAAACCCAGACACAGAAAGTACATTGATGGCTACCCAGGGACTAATGGAGGAGGGAGGGATTGGGAGGAAATGGGGAGTGGCTGCTAATGAATACTTGTTTCTTTTTGGAATGATAAAAATGTGTGTTTTAGTTTCCTAGTGTTGCTGTAACAAAAATGCCACAAGAGGGTGGCTAAAATGAACAGAAATTTATTTTCTCACAGTTAGGAGGCTAGAAGTCCAATTTCAGGGTACCAGCTATAGAGGAAAGCTATCTCTCCATTGGCTCTGAGGAAAATTCTTGTCTCAGCTTGTGTAACCTCTAAATTCTTTGGTTCCCTGGAGATTTTCACATGACATCTATCCCCCTGCTCCTGTTCCACCCTCCATCCCTCCCTTACCTCTGCAGTTGTGCTTGCTGTCTCTGTGTGTGTGCCACTCTTTATGACTAGAAGTGATTAGGTTTAGGGCACACCCTACACTGTTATAGCCTCATTAACATAACAAGGAAATCTTTATTCCCAAATAAGATTCCACCCATAGGTATGCTGTTTTTATTGTGTGCCTTGGAGAGTCTATTTGTACTCATAGTGACCCCATGTGACAGAGTAGAGTTTCATCATAGGGTTTCCTAGGTCGTAATCTTTACAGGAGCAGATCACTAGGTCTTTTCTGCTGCGGAGCTGCTGGGTCGGTACCAACCACTGACTTTTCGGTTAGCAGCCGAGCACTTAACCATTGCTGCACCAGAACTCTTATTCTATAGGCATAGGGGTTAGGATTCCAGCATATATTTGTGGGGACACAGTACAATCTATAATGATGTTCTAAAATTGACCGTGGTTATGGTTGCACAAAGCGGTCCCTGGGTGGCTCAAGTGGTTTGCAACTGACTTCTAAGACTGGCTGTTTGAATCTACCCAGCAGCACTGTGCAAGAAAACCTGGCAAACTGCTTTCATAAAAGATTACACCCAAGAAAATTCTGTGGAGCGTTTCTAGCCTGCAACACACGGAATCGCCTTGAGTGGGAATCGACTCTATGGCAGTGGGTTGTTGTTGTTTTTGACTTTTTTTTGGTTGCACAACCTTGTGAATATACTAAAAACCATAGGATTGTATACTTTAAAAGGATGAATTGTAAGGTATGTGAATTATATTTCAATAAAGCTGATTAAAGGGATGAAAAATAATGATCTAGCTTATCCCTATAACCCAGGATGCATATTAATATATATTAATAAATGATTCCATTTCTTTCAATTATTGATTCATTATAGCTTTTATTTTATTTTGAATATTAATCTCTTCATTTATTTTCTGTAGTTAAGCATGTGACACTGTTATTTACCTCTTCCAGTAGCTTTACTTTTTGATCTTGTTTATATAAAACTGTTTATTTTTGAGTAGGAACAGATGGCCTTGTTATCATTAGTTTAAAAAAATATTTATGCATGTGTGAATACAAGAAATAATCGGACTTTTTTCTGGACAATTCAACTTTCCACACATTGTACTTTCACACTTTTCTAATGACATTCCTTTGCAAAACTTCATTGTTCCATCTTTTGATGACTTTGGTTTCTAGCTTTCATGTAGTGATATCAGATAGCTGCTGTCACTCCAAGAATGGACCTGTCCTCCCTGAGCTTCTGGGCCTTTTTGAGCTGAAATTTGTTGTTACAGTACTGACATGGCAGAGGGGTCTCCTTCATCCTTACTCCAATCTCTACCATGACAAAACAGGACTAGGGTCTCATGAGAAGTTCTTGGTTCCCTCCATGGAGGACCATGGACATATGCAGTGCCAGGGTGGTTATTCCTTTACCCTCACCCCTTCACCCCTCACACCCTACTGCTCATTTTCTCACTGCCTCCTGGAGAAGACTGGAGGGTCAGCCTTTGATCTAGTTAGGCAAGGAGCCCACCTCAGCACTCTTTGTCCCACTTGTGCTATGCTGTCTGCTGACGTTCCTCTTAACTTTGACTATGTTTTTGGAGGCAGAAAGACCTGCTTCTCCATTTTGGCTCCATATGTATAGCGGTGGTGATTAAAATATTAGAAAATGACAAACCCTAGGAGGAACTGGGCTAGGAAAATGCCTGGATCATTTCACCATACTGACAACACAAGAATCCTCTTGTTGGTGACTGTTTCCTGTCCCCTTGTATGTCTGTCATAATGATTTCCTACCATGGAAACTGGACCCAGAACAAGGCAGCACCCATGCAAGCCCTCATTAGGGGTTTTGCAGTAATTTTTATTCTCTTCTGAAACCCTCTTCTAGCATGGAGTTACATGATTTTCCTCTTGAATATTTGACTCCCAAACACATTTTGACGAACACATCATATGCAAATGTAGAGAACTATCCCATACTGTAATGACTTTTCAATACTTAAAGTTTTTTGGACATTTTATACAAGATATGATGGCAATAAATATTGGTTTGACTCTAGCTCAACTGATCAACAATCCAATGCTATGTATAATAAAAAAAATTAGATAATCAAGGGCATGTCCATGACTTTGAAAATATTGTTTCCCCACTTGCCTTCTTACTATTGTATTTGCTCTTTAGCCTCTTGTATTATTTTAAAGATCAGAATGAAATGATAAATAAATAAAAAAAAAACCATGAGAATTCTGTACAGATTTAAAATAACATTGTAAAACATTTTTTATTATTTCATATAATAAACGTGTGTGTGTGTGTGCGTATGTAATGGAAACCCTGGTGGCATAGTGGTTAAGTGCTATAGCTGCTAACTAAAAGTTTGGCAGTTCGAATCCACCAGGCGCTCCTCGGAAACTCTGTGGTCAGTTCTACCCTGTCCTTTAGGCTCACTATGAATCGGAATCGACTCGACGGCAATGCGTTTTTGGTTTATATATTTAATATAAATATATTACATCATTGCTCCTATTCCATGAAAAAAGGAGCTCTGGTTGCACAGTGGTTAAGCACTCAGCTACTAACCAAAAGATCATTGATTCCAGCTCACCAGCGCCTCCTAGGGAGAAAAGACCTACCGATCCGCTTCTGTAAAGATTACAACCTAGGGAACCCTGTGGGACAGTTCTACTCTTTCCTATATGGTTGTTATGAGTCGTAATAGCGCGATGCACACAACAACATTCTGTGAATAACTTACACATTTTCTCCCAATCACCATCAAAATTTTAATTTTAGTTCTTCTAAGGCATCATTCTATCAAAACATTGAAGTCTGAGTGCTGATGTTCACGATACTAGCGCATGACTTGTTGAGAGCGTTATTTTCACTTTCCTGTATGCCCCAATTGATAAATTTTGTCTGTTCAGAGTTATATGGCTTAACACACTATCATCGAATTCTCCCATTCACCAAGGTTAACAGAGAAATAGTTTTCTCTTTTTTTTCAGTGTTAACTGTCCTACCTCTGTAATGAAGGCCTACCTTATGCACTATGCACTACGAAAAGCATCAAGAACAAAAGAATGGCTTTAAGAAAATTGGTAGATAACACTATTTAAATGACAGCGATTCCTTACTCTACCACTTCTGAAGGTTGTCTAGGGGCCTTGCTGGTGCAGTGGTTAAGTGCTAACTGAAAAGTCAGCGATTCAGCTGCTCTGTGGGAGAAAGGAGGAGAAAGACGTGGCGGTCTGCTTTTGTAAAGGTTAAACCCATTGCCATCGAGTAGATTCCAACTCATAGCAACTGTAGAGGACAGAGTAGAAATACCCAATAGGTTTTCCGAGGCTGTAAATCTTTAAGGAAATACACTGCCACATCTTTCTCCCATAGAGCAGCTGGCAGGTTCTGACCACCAACCTTTCAGTTAGCAGCTGAGTGCTTTAATCGCTATGCCACTGGTGCTCTTCTGGCCCGATTACAGTCTGGGACACCCTATGGGTCTGTTCTCTGTCTGTAGAGTCACTGTGAGTGAATCCACTTGACTGCAATGGGCTTTTTTATTGTTTGTTTTTTGATGGCTGTCTGGAAAGAATCAAGTATGATGAAATATTTCAAATCTTAGAATATAAGCACAGAGACTTAAATATCCTATGATCTTGTGAAATTATTATACCACTTCACTTGAAGGGCTAGTTTTTATTCATATTATTGCAATTGTGATTAAACGTATCATTTCTTAGAAGCATCAGCATGATACTTACAGCCAAGTTTATTTTATCACAAATAGGTTTAGGGAAGCAATGAGCAAATCCCCTCGTCACAGGGAGTCTACACGCTAAAGATGCCTAGTCTGAAAAACTATGTAATAAAGATAAAAGCAGCATGCTTGGGAAGAATTACATAATAGTTCAGGGGTTTGTTATTCATAAAATACAGGTTGAATTAATACAGTTATTGCTATTTGAATGAGTTTTCTTTTGGTTTCTTGCTTGAAGCATTATGTGTTAAAAGAACATGGCCTTGGTAAACTTATTTGAATTGCTTAATGTTATATTTGGAAAGGAATATAAATTTACCTAAATTAGGATATATTGCATGATATAATCTTTTGTACTTAAAAAAAATATGATGAATGTATAACGTCTAGCTTATTTTTTGGCTGAGATTTACAAACTAAGATTGTACTCTGGTGTTCTAAAAATCTGTTTTAAAAAATGAATTACATTGGTATTAGTGTTATGTCTAAAGACTCAGTTTATTTTCTTCAGTCACTTTCAATTAGATTTTCCATCAATAAAATGATCTGTTTTTGGAAATATTTCCCCTCTTCTTTATACACTAATGGTGTGAGAAAGGGGTAGTAATTTCTGCCATGGTTCTACAGAGGTATTGTAGAGCCTAAAATGTGATACCATAGTTCAAGTATTTGTATACCACTATTGTTTTAAATTTTTTACCCAACAAAATAATGTTTCGATGAACTTATCTGTCCATAAATTTTGACAACCACTCTGTTGGTTTACTTACTATGATTGAGTCAGAAGTAATGGACATTTGTTAGGGTGTTGATGATAGTATGTGTCAACCATGGAGAATTTCAAAATAGGCGAGATAAAAGGCATCCAAACTGTCTTTCTCCAGACTTTTGCTGAAACTGCTTTTCAGAGTTGACATTACAGAGAAACTTAGGTTGATTCTTTCGTTTGACCTTTATTTGCTGAAAGCCCTTCTTATCATGTGTTGGTAATGATATTCAAGTTTATCATCCGCTTGGTATTCCTGTACCGTATCCTAGCTGTCATTTTGTGCTAATTTTCCATAAATTATCCAGCAAAAACAAACCCTCAATAACAAAGAATAAATTGAGTATATGCCCCTTTGACTTATGATTTCTGGAGCTGGAGATCTCCTGTGGCTACAGGAAAATATTCAACATGTCAGTGTTATGTCAAACATCAGTTCTGAAATTACCAGGTAATCTCAAATCTCCAAGGGTGTTGCTGCGGGTTCCAAGAGATTTACAGGGTTGTTTTAAAAGGAAATAGGAAATGTTAGACTGGTGTCTCCAAGGCTTGGTCTCCTGAGTAATGGATCAGGTGTGTCCTTTATCGGATGCCCTTCTGTCTGTGTAAAGCACACCTATTCAGTCTCTGTTTGGAATCTGTGCTCTCCTGTTTGACTCTAATTAGGCTTGACAATTTCTTATCTTCTCTTTGTTTGCATTTTCCCAGGAGAGTAGCCTATGTTTTTGTAGCTACCCTTAACCCACATTAAGGTATGTTTTAATGATAATTAATGCTTTACAGTACCACTAAATGAAAGTATATTAAAGAGGGTATTGTTTTGTCTACATACAGAAAATTTTTGGAAAATAAATGAGGTTTTAGAAAACTTCAGATTGCAGTGGATTGATAACTGGAAGGAAGGTTACTACTTTTTAATTCAAAAATAATTTTTTTTTTGATGTAAATGTATAGTTCATTTAAGTGCCCTGTTTAAAAGGATATTTTCCTCAGGTAATATTTGTTTGTTCCCCACTCCTGCAGTTTAAAGGAATAAATTTGTTATTCCTAAAACATTTCTTTTTAAACATGTTTTACAAGTTTTTCCCCTCTTCTTGAATCGTATTCTCTAGAATTAGGAGTAAAATTTTAAACTTTTCATTTTAAAGTAATTGCAGACTGATAAGAAGTTGCAGACAAAGTACAGAGAGGTCCTTTGTATCCATCACCCAGCTTTCCCCAATGGTGACACCCTACATAGCTATAGGGCATTATCAAACCCAGGAAACTGATTTTGGCATAATATTAATACAATGGACTAGACCACAGTGTTTACTCAATTTGGAGTTATTTTTGAGCAGACTATTTGTATTAATATGTGGTACCAGCTGGTAATGATCTTATGGGAAGTAATTAACTCTCTTTTTTCAAATGTATTATTTTCAATGTATTATTTTTTCTTCTTTAGCTCTGTATTTCTTCATTATATCTGTGGTTGGAGAAAAACAAAACATCCTAAAATGACTACTTTTGATATCCTTTTTGTGATCAAAATAATAGTAACAAATGTTTGTAAAATACCTTACACTCGGTCATACGCATGAATGCTTTTACTAAGTAAAATCAGCCACCATGAAAGTTAAAATGCATTACTGCTGTTTGAGACAGAAGGTAATTGAGACTCAAGCACAGTTAAGGAACTTCAAAACCCTCATTGCAAGTTAGATACCCAAATAGTACTCAGATTCAATCTTTCTAATGGAGAATCTAAGCTTTTTCTGAAGAACCGTATTGTCTCATCTATAGATACCAGTTTGTTTTTCAGAATAGAATTGTACAAACTTCCTTGGCATTTTTCACATGGTCCACATGATCAGGTAGAACTTTGCATAATTAGATGACTAGTTATTACAACTATTATTTGATAATTTAACTTATTTGTGTTTCTATCTTATGGTTTTGGCTAAAAATAAAAAGATGATGAAAGTGTATGTTGGTTTAAGATAGTTATTTTATTCATGGCAAGGAAATATCCTCTAACTACTTTTCAGTAATGTGTATTAAATTTTATTGGTGAATTTTCAGTGTCAGTTAAATAAACAAGTTCATTGTTGTGTTACATTATATTAACACACATTTCCTAGTATGAAACCATCCTTGTATGCCTGAATTTGAATCCCAAATCACTGGGGCAGATGATTTCTTATCACGTACAGAATTCAATTTGCTGTTCTTTTATTTAACTATCTTCATGGAAAACATTATTTAATTGTTTTCTTCTTTTTATGTTAACTTTGTCCAGAGTTGGTATCAAAGTTGTACTTAACGTTATAAAATGGACTAGAAAGTAAGCCATTTTTTTTCCCGTGCTTTTATACAGATTTTATAGCCTGGACTCCATTTTACCTGGAATAAATTTTTTCTTAAATTTCAAAAAGAAATACAGTAATAAATCTGTCTGATTATGAAGCCTTGAGTAGAGATTGTTTTTTGAAAAACGTTTTCGGTTTCTTGCTAAAAAAAGTATATGTAAACTATTTACCTTTTTTAAAGCTAAGATTTCACTTACCC
Source organism: Loxodonta africana (assembly GCF_030014295.1). Lineage (NCBI taxonomy): Eukaryota > Metazoa > Chordata > Mammalia > Proboscidea > Elephantidae > Loxodonta > Loxodonta africana. Next base: position 13,932,750 of record NC_087358.1, on the reverse strand, counting down.
AGTAAATGAACGTGTAACTCATTTTCTAGAAATGTGTTCTCTGTATTCAAAATCATTTGTACATTTCCTATATTTATTTCTCTACTTTGAGTATCATATTTTCTCAGTTTTTCTTTTTATCACATTGGCATAATTTTTCTCTTTTATGAGTTATTTGATAAGTAATGGACTTCTGTATATGTTTATCAATTTCAATAGCTTTTTATTTACAATTCTTTGACTTTAAAAAAAAAATCTTACAATGTTAATGAAAGAAGTAACACATAAAAGAATACTATGATATAATTCCAGTTTTATAAAGTTCAAAAACAGCCAAGACTATATCATTCAGCGATGCCTACTTAAGCGGCAAAACTATAAAGCAAAGCAAGGAAGTAATTTATCCTAAAAATTGGGATAATGGTTACCTCTGAATGAAGGGTGAGGGTATGATGGGGAAAAACATGGGATGTGTTTTAGTCATCTAGAGCTGCTATAATAGTAATATCATAAGTGGATAGCTTTAACAAAGAGAAATTTATTCTATCAGAGTCTAGGATGCTAGAAGTCTGAATTCAGGGTGCCAGCTCCAGGGGAAGGCTTTCTTTCTCTGTGGGCTCTGGGGGAAGGCTCTTGTCATCAATTTTCCCCTGGTCTAGGAGCTTCTCAGAGCAGATACCCCAGGTCTGAAGGATGTGCTCCACTCCAGGTTCTTCATTCTTGGTGGCATTAGGTCCCCCTGTCTCTCTACTGGCTTCTCTCTTTTTTACCTCAAAAGATATCAACTGAAGGCACAACCTAATCTTGTAGATTGAGTCCTACCTCATAAACATAACTGCCTCTAATCCTGCCTCATTAACATCATAGAGGTAGAATTTACAACACATAGGAAAATCACCTCAGATGACAAAATGGTAGACAATCACACAATACTGGGTATTGTGGACTAGCCAAGTTGACACACATTTTTGGGCGACACAATTCTAGAATATTCTAGGCAGCAATATTCTATTTTTTGTTCACTGGTCATTACAATGGTGTTTGTTTTGTTTTATAATTATATACTTTTCTATATTTGTATTTTGTTTCACAAGAATTATTTTAAGAGAGTATATTTCATACTGGCATGTGGGAAGATAGTTTTAGATTTATAAATAGTAAAACTCCTGCCTGCTTTTTTATGTTTATTTATTTGAGAAAATCAGTCTTGAATTCTGTGCATTTTAAATTAGAAGTATTTAGGGATTAATTCTGCTATACTCAGTTTTCCTCAAATATATATATACAGTGGTGAAAATGTACACAACAAAGCATTCACCAATTCAACAATTTCTACGTGGATAATTCATTGACGTTGATTACATTCTTAATGTTTTGCAACCATTATTTTTCTACCACCATTAACATATACTCAAAATTTCCACTTTCTCCCACCACTGGTAACCACTAATAATCTTTGCTATTTTTATTTATATATAATATATATTTGCTTACTTTATATAAGTAAGATTATACATTATTTGTTCTTTTATGACGGACCTATTTTTCTCAGCATAATGTTTTCGAGGTTTATCCATGTTGTAGCACACATCAGGACTTCATTTTTCTTCATGGCTGAGTAATATTCCACTGTATGTATGTACCACGTTTTGTTAATCCGTTTATCTGTTGGTGAACATACGACTCATTGACTTTTGATTTAATATTTAACTTAATATTCTTTAAACTTTACTTACGTGTTTTGTTGTCCTTTTACTAAATTCTTGAGTTGAATATTAAAAGCATAATCCGTAGTAGTTTGATATTCTCATTAAAAAAAAATTTTTTTTTCATTAGTAAATAAAAATTTGAAAATAGCTAATAGCTATACATTTTATTTTTAGCTCAATTTGAGATAACCTTTATGATAATTAATTGGATATTTTCTTTAAAAAGAGGAGTAGTTTAAAAAATCTTCAAAATATTCATAAGAAAGTAATAACAGTGGTGGTGGTTCTGGTTAACTTTTCCGTCATTTCTAGGTTTATTGAATTTTGGATAGGAAATTTAACCTGCATAATTTGTACTTTTAAAACTACAGTGAAGCTTTCTTTGTGGCCTTAGATATAATCCGTTTGAAATGTCCAATAGAGACTTGAAGAAAATATTGTCTATGGTATGCAAATTTTTACATGTATGTAATAAAAAATATATATGTTATAAAGCTCAAAAAGTAACCCTTAAAGCTTTTATCTATTTAATAAGTCACATCTGAGAGGCATGCTACTTCTTTTGCAATTATATATCTGCCAATTATTTTTAATTATTTTGAATTAGTTTTTCTTTATAAATACTGATATTATACTACTCATTGAATATTTATTACTGTTATGCATTTATTGTGTATTTTACTTGGTACTTTAAACATTTTTCTTCTTTTCCCTGTACAATCTTTTCCCTTAAATTTTACTTCATCAAAAAATCAATGTTTCTACACGAAGTCCTTTGATTTTTATTTTCCTTATTAATCTATGTACATTTTCATATTGTTAAGCTTTCAGGAACCATTTGTGCATTTCCTGGGAATAGATTAAAATTGAATTATGTGTGGTTTTTGCTTTTGTTTTCTAAAAAAAGCCTGAGAGTTTTTGCATTCAATAGTTATTGTGATTCATCTGTAATTATCATACCTGATTTTTGGTTTTACTTCTGTGAACTTGTTTATTCTTTCTCTATAAATAATAGTCTGTGTGTTTGTTTCCTCCTTCATGGAATGTTTTTAACTGTATATTTTCTAATGTCAAAATGTACATATGTAACCTCTATTACCATTTAACATCATGTTACTCATTCAACACCAGATGTTTTTATTAACAACTGTAATTATAGGTAGGTTTCTATATATCAATTAAAAAAAAAAAAACCTTCGGTGATAGAGATCATCACAAAACAAATAAGCTAATTACTTGGCATGTTAAATGATGATGCATACTAGGAAGACAACATTTCAGGAAAGTGGGGTAGGGAACAACAGCAGTAGAAGAAGGGTGTTGTTCCAGTTACTGTTGTTGCTTAAGAAACTGCCCGTAATTTAATGACTTACAACCACTGTTTTGTTATAGCTCATGCATTCTGTAAGTCAAGAATTCCATCAGAGTTCACCTGCATGATTCTTCTGCTATGTGACATCAACTAGGATGGTTCAGTGCTATTCAGAAGGCCAACAGGCGGGTCTGGAGGATTTTATGCACACACACACAGACACAGACACACACACACATATATGTTATATGCCAACCAACCACCTTTTGCCATAGAATCAATTCCAACTCATAATGACCCTATAGGATAAAGTAAAACTGTGCCATAGAATTTCCAAGGAGTGGCTGGTGGATTCAAACTGTGACCTTTTCGTTGGTAGCCAAGCTCTTAACCACTGCATCATCAGGGCTCTCTCTACATGTCTTCTAAAGGGTTGGCTGAAAGGGCGGGCACAGTTGGAAGGGACTCTTGATTGGAGAGCTTACACATGGCTTCTCCATTACAGTGGTATCAGAGCAGTTGAATTTCTTATATTCTGGCTGGCTTCCTCCAAATTGAATGTTCCGAGGGAACCAGGTGGATAGTCCTTGGGCTTTTATTATCTAGCCTTAGATGACATATTGCATTACTTGCCATACTCTATTGGTTGTAGTAGTCACAAGCACACCAAAGAGTGAAGGGTAGGGCATGTAGACCCATCTCCCCAAAAGAAGAAAGCCAGCACATTTGGGGGTCATGTTTAAGATGGCCACACATGGCACTTATATATCAGGCAGAGGCATATTAGGAGTACTTGAAGGGAATGAGGAAGAGCCATATCGTGCAGAGAAAAGAACATTCCAAAGAAAGTCTAGAGCTGTGCAAAATCCGAAGTCAGAGCCCTGAGCAGAATGAGGGAGCGGACAAGTCTTAGTAGATGATGCCAGAGAAACAAGAAAGAAGTGGCAGATTATTGAGGGCGGGCCTATAAAGACTGGCTTTTCCTCTAAGATTGAAAGGTTTTAAGAAGGGAAGTGCTATGATCTGAATTATGTTTAACAAGATCCCCCTGGCCTTTGTGTTAAGGATAGCTGAAGGGGGGAGGGTCAATGGACAGAAGCAGTGGGATCTGCTAGGACGTTTTTGCAATAGTCAGATAATAAATGAAGGGGCTTGGACTAGGATGGTCATGGTGGAAGTGGTGACCCGTAGTCTGAATCTGGATGCTTTGAGGAGATCCTACAGGAATTTTGAACAATCTCACTTGAGTTCATTTCTTGTTAAACGAGGGATATGGAATGTTTTTCCTTTTCCTTGCCCCTAACAATTCTCCACACCTAGTAATATAACTTGGAATGTAAAATATAATTGCATTTAATAATGGTTTATTTTTCTCTTACAGTTATTATTTTAACAATATTACTATGATAATTAAATAAAATTTGCAAAATATGTAAAATGAACTGTATAGTTAAGTGAATCGTCTCCAGAATTTTGTGTTCATGACTCTTATTTCTTGAAATTTTAGTTTTCATTATTATTTTTCCAATGTGCACCTCTATGTCTTTGAGTAAATTACTTTTGAAAGGGCAGATCAGTGGTATATACACAGATGTATTCCCTTTGTTTTCTAATAAAGACAACTTTTTAGTTATAATATTCTCTAATTCTCTTAAAAGCTCCATGCCTTCTAATATGTTAACACAGCAGAAGGGAAATCTGGAGCAAGGCTAGCATAATTTATTTTCAAGGGTCTGTTTTATTTTCTGCCTCGATATAGGTACAACAGTTTTGCTATTGTTAAAATTTAGGAATTAGGGTAAAAAAAAAAACCCAGTGCTGTAGTTTCTGTATAATACAGGTAACTCCTGAACTTTCATTCTATATCCTCAAGTACTTTTTCAGTGATGCTGTCTTTAGTTATAGCGTGGTTTATTGGTTGAGATCTAGTTGCTCTCAGGTACATAAATTATTCTTGAGCCTAAGCTCCTGTCTCTGGCCTCCCCATCAGCCTCCCATCTTGCCTGTTATTATTTTTTACTCATTCTTGTCCCCCTGGCTCTGATTCATTTACTGCTTGAACTCTTCAGTGTGTGTTTTCTTCTCCGTGGATTGCATTGTGGATAGAAATTCCACTACTGCAATTTATTTTCCATATGCATCTTCTTTTCTCAGACATCTCCCATTTTTGCCATATGGGACTGTTTTGTCATTGTAACTTTTGTCTCTTGTTCAATAAACGGCATGCCTTTCTACATACTTTTCCTAGTTCACAGCAATTTTTCTAAATATTTCTTCCGTTTTGACAGTCAAATATTTCTTAGGGATATTCTCTCTGTGTTTTTAGACAATGTTCCTCTTCCTTTTTAGCAGAATCATTTTTATTTATTTATTTTCTGCAGGATTTTTATGTTTTCTTATTCTATTATGTTTTTCCAACCTATCTAGAGGATAGTGATATTTATCCAAAATTAGGGTTTGATATTAGACAGAAATGAGGATTTTTGCGTTATTTTGTTCATTTACCTTTGAAATAAGGGCTGAGCCTCTTTCTCAGTTCTACCCTGGAGAAAAGGTTGGAAGGTGAAGCTACTCTGTTGTCAGCAAGCATTTACTGGAATATTTAACTAGGCTGAGGTGGGTACCTATCGTACCCTGCCTAGTTCAAGATGCAAAAAAAATACAACACTCACGTGTACCTATAGCTGGGGAGAGGGTGGCAAGAATGAGTGCTGTTTTTTTTTTTTTTTTTTTTCCGGTACGCACATGACTGCTTTCTGAGTGGGGTTTCTGAAGGAAGGCTGTATTTTGGAAATTGATTTTAAATGACATGTTGGAATGGTGCACGTACTTGTTTCCAAATAGTTTTGCGTTTTGCTTTGGAATTCTTCTCCGTTGTTCCCTGTACTTCATTAAACCTCGATTGTACTAAATAGCAATATGTATCATAGGAAATCCTTCTCCTACAGAGCAACTGGTGGGTCTGAACCACAATCTTTTGTTTAACAGCTGAGCCAGGTGAAAGAATTGACATTCTGCTTCCCTAAAGATTACAGCCTTGGGAACCCCATGAGGCAGTTCTACTCTGTTCTATAGGGTTGCTATGAGTTGGAATCGACTCAAGGACACACAACAACAACAATGGAAGAAATGGAAGGAGAGAAAAGAGACTGAACTCATGCTGGGGGAAGCAGTGGAGGGAGAGAAGACACAGGGAAGCCAATGTGATTGAGACTTGGTCACTGAGATTACGAAGCACTTCCAGCACCCTGACTGCTTTACCACCTTTTCTCACAAGGTTTTTCTTGAGGAAATTACTCTGGGAAGCCCCTGCTACTTCTTGTTTTTTCCATTGTAGCTCCTGCTTCCTAAGGAGCTTATGAAGTACATGTGTGTGGCCAGTATGTGGCCCCTCATATAGAGGTCTGGAAGAGTAGAGGAAAAATGCCCCTTCCCGGGGTTATGCCAGGACTTTGTCTGACTTAGGGGACAAACTGGGGAGAGCTAACTGCTGTCTTACATGATTTTCATATAGGTGAAATTCTTCTGTCTCATGAAATGAAATATGGATAGGACTGTTGGTCTTAATTGCTCTCACGGTTAGTAAAAATTCCTCCTAGATTAGTCTACATATTGAGTGTCGGTTTCAGTAATCAGTGTTTCAGTGTATGTTATTTGCTTTCTTTTTCTAATTTACTATTATTTTTTCTTAATGGGAGAGTGGATGAGACTCCATCACATTTTGCTATCCATATGCCATTTAAAACTGGACCAAAACAGCGTTAAAATGAAATTACACATTCATGAGTTTTGTTACTAGATGCAGGGTTTTCCTGTTTAGGAAAGACTCATGTAACTTTTATGAGGACCAATTCTGGGCAAGATCAACCACTGATCTAAAATTACTGTTTAGTTTACTTTTTTAGGAGTCATACATTCATTCAGAAAACAAATATGTGTTGAGTTCCTATATGCCAAGCATTTGCCAGACGCTGGAAATAAAGAATGGGGAATACAGACACAATACTTGAACTTAAGGAATTTACAGTCTAGAAAGGAGTTACAGGCATTAAATAAGTCATTGTACAATTAATTAACTACCATAAGGCTAATTGCATCATGGGAAACAAAATATTATCAAGCAATAGGTGTCATGAGAGCTAATAACATGGGAGGAATACATTAGTTCGGGGATTGTATTAGTTTCCTTTGGCTACCTTAACAAATTATCACAGATTTAGGGGCTTAAAGCAATAGAAATCTAATCTCTCACAATTTTGGGGTTCAGAGTCTAAAATCAGTGTCACTGGGCCAAAATAGAGGAATCTGCAGGTCCATGTTCTTCTGAGGGCTCAGGAGAGAATCCATTGCTGTCTCTTCCAGGTTCTGGTGGCTGCTGATGTTCTGTGGCTTTTGGACACATTATTTCAATCTCTGCCTCCACAGACACATTGCGTTCTTTTCTGTCTATGGAAAAATCTCCCTCTGGCTCCTGTTAAAAGAATAATTATGATTGAATTGAAGGCCTACCCAGATAATCCAGAAAAATTTTCCCACCTCAAGTTAGGTTCTCTTGAGTGGGTTCCAACTCATAGTGACCCTATGTGCAACAGAACATTGCATGGTCCTGCTCCATCTTCACAATCATTATGCTTGAGCCCATTGTTGAGCCACTGTGTCAATCCATCTCAAGATCCTTACTTTAATCACATCTGCAAAGAGCCTTTTTTTTTTTTTTTTTTTACAAGTACCCTTCACAGGTTTCAGGAATTAGGACATGGATATCTTTGCGGGGGAGCTATTTTTCAGCCTACCATAGTAATTAAGTTAGGAAAAGTGTCTGAAGGAATAGAACTTTCCAGGCATGGAGGACACAGTGTAAAAACCCTAAGAGGCTTGGCAGAAATCATTTAAGGGACTGAAAGAGAGCCTGTGTGGGGAGGGGGAAGCATAGAGAATGAAGTGGAGATTGGCTAATTTTACCTCTGTATGTGGAATCCCTGGGTCATCTAGCCCAGATGCCTCCATTTTAATTGGACTCGGGAGGCCATCAGAAATATTCTATATCCTATGTATGAATAAAAATATTTCTCATATATACAACCAGCCAAATGTGTTTCTAGGATAATCACAACTATGAGGAATCTGAAAGACCCTAGGCACATATAGCTTTGTCTGTGGAACCAAGTCCAGCTGTTTTATGTGCAACACAATTGGACCTGCTGAGAAACAGCTGCAAAAGCACTTCTCTCACAGGTACAAATGGACACAATCAAATTCTGCTACACAAGCAAATATTTCTTAGAACTGTTTGATAGTAGGGGTTTTTTGGGGGGTATAGTTTTTTTTTTAGTTAAGGTAGGAGCCCTGGTGGGCAGTGGTTAAGCACTTGGCTGCTAACCAAAATGTCGGCGGTTGGAATCCACCAGGTGCTCTGTAGGAGAAAGTTGTGGCAGTTTGCTTCCATAAAGATTTACAGTCTTAGAAACCCTATGGGGCAGTTTTACTCTCTCTTGTTGGGTCGCTAAGAGTCAGAATTGACTCGATGGCAATGGGTTTGGTCTTTGGATTATAGTTAAGGTAAGGCATGTACGGCAAGCTTAGTCATTTCCCTGCCTCCTCCTGTCCCTTTTCCTCTTCCTTCTTCTTCATAATAAATGTGATTTGAAACCTATCATTTTTTGTTTTGAGATTTAACAGAGCATAAAATGGAATTGTTGAACAAGACCTTAAGTTGGAATTGAGACAAAGATTGAGACTGGATGTTAACACAATTGTGCTATGCTCAAATTCTAATTGTTCTTTAAATATCAACTAATTGATACAGTGTTCCAAATAATTTCAAACTTCAAACACCTTCCATAGGCTGAGGAACCCTGTTTATTTGCTATTAAAAAAAAAATATGGGAAGAGTACTGGATTTATACAACATACATATATACATACACACATACACATATATATATGTACGATATACGTGTTTATTTATATAGTTCTCATGCCTGGCTTTTATTAACTTCTCTAAGTAATATACTTGGTCATGCATAAAATAAGAGAAGACAACTGTTAGTAATAAAAGCTGGAAAAAAAAAAAGAGCTTTTGACGCACTTCATAAGTTGTGTATTAGTTTCCTGTGGCTGCCGTAACAAATTACCACAAAGTGAGTGGCTTAAAACAACAACTTATTCCCTCGCAGTTCTGGAGTCTAGAAGTTGAAATAATGGTGTTGGCAAAGTAAGTTCCATTTGGAAGCTCTGAGGGAAAACCAGTTCCATACCTGTCTCTTAGGTTCTAGTGGTTTCCCACAGTTCTTGGCATTCCTGAGCTGTGGATGCATTGCTCCAATCTCTGCCTTCCTCATCACATGGCATTCTCCCCTGTGTGCCTCTGTGTCTCTGCTCGTCTTCTCGCCTTTTATGAGGACAACAGTAATATTAGATTAGGGCCTACCCTACTGTGGTATGACCTCACGTTAGCGAACTATATATACAAAGATGCAATGTCCACATAAAGTCACATTCACAGATACTAGAGGTCAGGACTTGAGCCTATGTTTCTGGGGGACAGAGATCAACCCAAAACAAGCCCCCACCCCCAGTCCACAACTACATGGATCACACATCAAGACAATCCAGTTCATAGAGTATTGGTGATAAGACTGATTTAAATTCTGAAAATAGTATCTGTAAAATAATTTCTTTTAGAAAGAAAAAAAAAAACTTGAAATTTTCAAATACCTTCTCATTCATATTTATTCGTTTAAAAATTGCTCATCTGTATGAAGCCCTGGTGGCACAGTGGTTAAATACTCAACTGCCCACCAAAAGCTCAATGGTTGGAACCCACCAGCTGCCCTGTGAAAGAAAGATATGGCAGCCTGCTTCTGCAAAGATTTACAACTTCGGAAACACTATGGTGCAGTTCTACTTTGTTCTACAAGGTAGAGTCAGAATGGACTTGAGGGCAATGGGTTTTTTTTTTTTTTTTTTCTTTTAATAGTGCAGCCAAGTAGACCTGGTGGTGCAATGGTTAAGCCCTAGGCTGCTAACTGAAAGTTTGGCAGTTCAAACCCATGAGGCGACTCCACGAGAGAAGAGACCTAGTGATCTCCTTCTGTAAAGCTTACAGCCTAGGAAAGCCTAGGGGCAGTTCTACTCTGTCACGCTGGGTCACTATGAGTCGAAATCTACTCAGCGACACCTAACAACAGCAATAGTGGAAACAGCATGGTTGTTCAGACCTGACCTCTGCTTTGTGATTTATCACAAGTCACTTTGACCCTGAAATGCGATTTCTGCAATGCTTCAACACATACCCAGAGAATATATTCTCTTGAGTAGTGTAATAAAACATCAGTGAAAAATGAAAATAAATTCAAGGAAATATTAACCTTTTACTCTTCTAAATTCTCCAAGGTTAAATTTTTCATCAAGTCATATAACCAGTTCCCGTTAGAAATCCCTACTCAGAACTGTGCTTTCACATGTTGCAGACAACTTTTAACAAAGCGTCATATAAGAGAATGGCTGTACTTGTATCTGTGAAAGTCTTGACACTGCTATTGAAGAGTTTTTCTCTCTGTGTTGTTCACTGTCTGATACTTAAGCACTCATTATGCTCAAGAGTTTACAGAAATACCAGAAAATATCTTCTGACCTACCCAGATACTATTTTTTACCGACTAGCAATTCTTATCTGAGTTCTTGTTTTCCTTTTGGCTTTCACTAACAAGAGCTAAGTTATGGGCTGAAGGTTAGTGTCTCCTTCCCTACATTTCCTTATATAATTGTCATCCCTTTCCTTCATTATGTGATCATTTTGCCTTTGTTTTATAGTGTCTGTGCCTTTTATTATAAGCTGCCTCGAACGCTTTTCTGGAAATACACAGAGCATAAGTACAAAATGATGAAATAAACATGCTCCTTCATTTTATTTTAAAAAGATGCATGGATTAGACTAGATGACCCCAAAAGTCCTTTCCAGCTCTAAATTTATGTTCCTGTCACCAGAGACAGACAAAAAATCTATTAGGCTATATAGGCCAAGAGTTGAATGCCAAATACTATATTCTCGGTAAAGGCATATTTCTTCTTGAAGGCAGAACGCTGGATTCAGCAACCTGCGGAGGGCCCTTACAGTCTCGGGGTGATAAAACAAGGGAACTGGTTGCTAAAAATAATAATAATAAAGTAAAATAAATAAAAAATTAGATCTCAGTTAAAGTACATTTCACTCCTAGGCATCAAGAAAAATAAGAAATAGAAAACAGAAAAGCGTGACTATTTCTTTTGAGGTGTTTATATAAATTTAGGCAAGTAAACAGAGCTTAATGACTATAGCTAATTTAATGAAATTAGCCACATTTGAATATTGTCATAATCTTGCTATTACATTATCATGAAGTGTGATTAAAATTTATTCTGTGTGCCTGGATGGGTCCCCAATGCATCAGCTGTCAACACCTTCATAATAAACTAACCCTTCCATGCTTTCATGAAACTTTTACATTCAGAGCAGGTGGTTGGGTGTCTGCTTCCGAAGAGATCAAATCATTTTTTTAAAGGTATTTTTCCTGTTTGTATAAATTTAGAATATAGGTGATTATACATAGTATTGTTTATTTTTGTTAGGTAAGCAGAGGTCATTGAAAGTATAGGGGATGGTGGATATTATGTACTAAAAATTTCCAGAGCTGATTAAAATCTTATTTTTGAGGCCAACTGAATTTAAATAGACACATACATTGAAAAACCAAGCTATAATTTAAGTATGTATTTGTGAAATATAAATGCTATTCCATAGTAAATAACTGTATAAGTATATGTAGCTATATGCTATATAAGCTATGCAGTTTATATATGCTAAAACATGACTTCAATTGCAGATGTTTATATCTAGCATCTATTGGTTAATTGAAGTTCAAGGGAAAAAATGTTTTTGTCAGATTTTTTTCTTTATGATGCTTTGCAATTCAGAAGTTCTTTCTCTGTGATTTTATTATGTGATAAATCAGTATAGAGTACCTGGGTATTTTATGTGCATGGTATGTTGGCTAATATTAGAATTATTGTATCTTAAAACTAATTTGAAAGTATTTTTTGATACAGTAGGTAGTTTTCTTATTTGAGGTTGAATTTCTATTGGTGTTAATTACATTTGTAACAAAATCCAGAGAAGCTGTATATTCTAGGAACTTTTAAGATTTTGTGAAGCCTCTAGTAAAAAGGATGGTTAAATGAAATTTGCACCCTAAATCATTTTGATTCATTCGTTGGCTCAGAATTCTGTTTAATTTTTAGTACTTAAATAATGGTAATCCCTTAAATAGCACTTTCTTTTCATAAATTAGTATTCAACAGTGAAATGAGACAGAAAAATCAGTGCAAAGTGGTGGTTATCAATCGTCATAAATCCATGAAGACGGCTTTTATTTTACTGAGAATATCTACCATATTTTCCATAAATAGTGTACTCACACATATGCATAGTGCACCTGGATGAATAATGTGAGGGGTTGCAAGTTTGGCAAAAATAATGAATAATGCATGTGTTATTTGCATAAAAATATGCTAATTTTGAAATATGTGGCTGGAAAATTGAAAGTTAATATAACATTTCATAACTCATGTAACAGTATTGCAATTGTTGGTTTATAGTTATAACCAATCTTTTCAAATTTGGGCAGTCACTTTGAATCAAATAGGGGTGATTAGATCACGAATGAAAGATTTAGTATTGCCTGCCTTGAATTTTAAATTAAAAACTTCTACACTAAAAAACAGAGCCCTAACTATAATAAAGGTCTTTATCCTTTCTTGGAAATATTGGAGAGCTATGGGGAGAAGTCAGGAGAAGGTCAAGTAAACATTTTTAGATATTGGAAAATTCATTTTTAATAATTTTTTTTATTGAGTAGTCAATATTTGTTGAGATGACAGCTTCCTAGACACTACTGATTTTGCATATGGAAAATATGAAAAAGTGGTGCCTTAGGCTGGGTTCTCCAGAGAAGCAAAACCAACAAAATGTACATACAATTAAAGAGAGATTTATATCAAGGAAATGGCTAATGGGGCCCCTAGAGGCTGTAAGTCCCAGGCCCACGAGGCAAGAAAGAGGATTCTCCCAATCCACACAACCATAGGAGCTGGCGAACCCAAGATCGGCAGGCCAGAGAGCAGTGCTGCTGCAGGCAAGACCATTGGCAAGCTGTCAGCCCAAGTCCCAAGAACTGGAGGCCAGATGAACAGGAGCAAGCTGCAGGATCCAGAACAAACAAAAACCTGGGCTAGGTGAACAGGAAGGAAGTAGGTGGAGGAAGGTGGAGAAATAAAGGCTGAGGGGGCAGTGAGCTGCCACAGGACCTGCCCTGCCGGTACCGCTAAGCAGATTCCATCATGGGGGTGATCACATTCAAATTTCAACAGGAAAGTGATCACAACATTATACAACTGCCAAAACACCAAGAATCATGGTCCAGACATGTTGACACACAATCTTAACCATCGTAAGTGGTTAAAAGCTTGGCTGCTAACCAAAAGATGGGAAGTTCAAATCCACCAGCTGCACCTTGGAAACCCTATGGAGTAGTCCTACTCTGTCCTATAGGGTTGCTATGAGTTGCAACTAACTCCAAGGCACATAACAACAACAACATTTTTTTCATATGGAAATATACATAGTTGGGGTTCAAATAGCCTGGATAAACTGTCAAGAATAAATATGTGCCACATCAAATGAAGAGTTGTAGAGTGACTAACATCCATTCTTTAATGAGTTCCTATTTTTTGTTTTACTGTCTAATAATGCTTTTTATTGTGGTAATATGCTAAGAATTCCTCATTGGTTGTTATACAAAGCATGACATTATCTTATTAAAAATGTCAATGACCATTATCACTAAATATAATCCCTTCAGTAGTCAATGAGTTATATATACATAAGGTCTCTATTAATTCTATTTATTTTGACTTCAGTGTTTGAAATTCATAAATGTAGGTTTCAAATTTAGGCATCACCTATCTATAATTATAAAGTCAAATAAGTGGTAAAGCTTAACTTAAAAGTTAAGTCTTGTGGCTCAACAATTGCAGACAGAAAACAAACAAAAACAAGAAAGATACCCTCAAGTCAACTCCAACTTATGACACCACCTCCATGTGTGTCGGAGTAGAACTGTGCTCCACAGCGTTTTCAACAGCTGATTTTTGCACCACTCCGGGACTCCAGAATCAGAACAGGTATAATCATTTTGAATTGATTCTACAGATGTCTCCATTCTCTAAATCCCCCATAAGCTTTCTACCTACTAAGAAAGGTTATTCCTGTAAACCTGGCACAGAAAATCAGTCATATGACCCCTTTCTGTTCTGAGATTTCAAAGATTAGGACCTTCAGTGTGAGGGAAAGAAATATACAGAAGCTGTACAGACGTAAAGCAACACTCAGCAGTGGCGTCCATTGCTGCCCAGGTATTTGAGGAAAACAAATCTCCAGCGCTCACTCACATTTTGCTATCAGAACCAGGAAGGGAGGTCCAGAAATGGCTTGAGCAACATACTTCCCAGAACTCCTTTTAATCCAAGATAGCAATATATTTTCCAGGGCCAAAGACACTTTAGTGTTTTGCCTCTTAGAAAATAGAAAACTTAGAATTTTGTAAATGGGAGGAATCTTAATATCTAACCAACTAACCAAGTTACACAAGAAAATCATAAATGAACAAACAAATGAAACATCTACTGCTACGAACAACAACATGGTCTCCATTGTCAATATTTAACCTCCATCGGAGATGCCGATAATGGTAAAAAAAAAAAAAACAAAACAGAAAAGCTCTGATCAAATAGTTTTCTCATTTGCTTTCAGTTACTAGGTTTTTACATCCTGGCCCAGTGAAGTTATCTAAGATGTCCAAGACAGATCCTCTTAACTGATTATTAATGATTTTCAGGGTCAAATTTCAGGCATGTTTTTTCTAAAGTTGCACAAGTACACATCAAAATACCACAATTTTGGTATGGATTTGAACAAATTCTCTTTTGTTCTGTGTAAAATGAAATCACTACAAGCTAATAGGGCATGAATTTCAAATACAAAACGTTTGTAAAGTCAGGAGAAATGACTTCCTAGTGACATCCTGAGAATGGATTAATTAGCCCTCCCCTTGTATATCTCATATGTTGAACACAAAGAGAACTGAAATCTTGTTAACCATTACTTAAAAACATTTTTGTAGAATGCAAATATATCAACACTTGCTTTTTTTTTTTCCATGTTGATGAAAATGAGTAGTACTTGGGGAACGAATCTTCCTATTAAACTGTTGTCATCCATTACCAGGCTTGCTTAGAAGAAATAAGCACAGATGGTGGATCTATTACTTCTGTAACAACAACAACATGAAAGCCTCTGCCTATTTTGTGTGTGTGTGTGTGTGTTATGTTCCCTGCTTCTCACTGAAAGGTGAACATTTTTTCAAGTGAAACAACCTCTATAGGAATCTTTGAAATGTTTTATTTATTACCTGTACATTTAGGAAGAAAAAGAGTGATTAATGACTCATTAAAATTTCATAATGAGGGAAACTCAAATCAAGAGTCTTTGTTAGAAAATCTTTTATTTGACTTAAAACCATATTTTTTGCTTGCAAATTAAAGTCTGCAGGGAGGAAGTTTTAATATCATGCTCAAAAAACAAAACAAAAACCCATTGCTGTTGAGTTAATCCCAACTCTTATCAACCCTATAGACAGAGTAGAAGTGCCTCATAGGGTTTACAAGGAGCTGTTCCTGGATTTGAACTGCCAACATTTTGGCTAGCGGCTGAGCTCCAATATCATGCTAGGATCCTAAATTATTCATTTAGTAATGATAGAACCATTTAGTCCATATTAAAAATACCTTCGTGAATTCTTTTTTATATATGGTTTAATTCAAATTTGTCTATTATATGCACATTAAGAGCACAAAAACTTTGATGTAAATGTTTTAAGTAGAATATACATGCAGTAACATATCCAAATCTTCACGGTACAGTTCAATATAGCTTTTATTTATTTATTTTTTATGAGCACTCCTGTGTAACCAGAACCCAAATCAAGAAACATGATGTGCTAGAATCCCAGAAACTCCCTCTAGCCTTCTTTTAGACAGTATTTCCTAGGATTGCCCTTATAATCATTTGGAATATTGGAATATCATTGATTATATTTTGAACTTTTTATAAATGGAATCAGAGTATATACTCTTCAGTAAGTTGCTTCTTTCATTCAATGTTTAATTTGTAAGATTTCATCTTGTTGAGTGTAGTTGCAACTCATTCATTTTTGTTGCTGTATAATATTTCATTATGTGAATATGTTACAACTTATTTGCCTTTTCTAGGGTTTATACATATTTGTTATACATATTTGGATTGCTTCCAGTGTGGAGTTATTTTAAATAGTGCTTATATGAACAGATTTGTACCTGTATTTTATTGAATAAGTGAAAAAATATTGTGAGGTATATACCAGGTGTTGTAGGATATATTCAATTTTAGCAGGCATGCCAGATAATTGTTTATAACATTTTGTACTTGCACCCACAATGGGAGTGAGTTCCAATTCTTTACATACTTGCCAGCACTTAATTTGTGTTTTATATTTAAACAATTCTAGTGTGTACATCCACCAGGTGCTCCTTGGAAACTCTACGGGACAGTTCTACTCTGTCCTATAGGGTCACTATGAGTTGGAATCAAATTGACAGCAGTGGGTTTGGTTTTCGTTTTTTAGTGTGTATGTCGCACTATCATATTGCGGTTCTTAATATTACAAAAATAGAGAAGAACAATGATGATTTTTAAATTACGTTTCATGTAAAATATCTTAAATGCCCTATTTTGTAGTATTTTTTCCTATTTAAACAATACATAAGAATTATTATCTTGAAATATTCAATGATACACTAGTTCAGAATGAGATTTTTGAACAATTATAATTGTGATCAATTGTAGTTATCTTTTTTTCTTTTAACTGTGTCATTAATTGGGATATCTTAAAAGCAAGTATCATTGTCTCTAAATAAACCAGACTGTGAACCAGCTTAATTGAAATTATGAGTCTTACTGTATTTTTACACAAATAACACATGTCTTCTACATTTGTTTGCCAACTTTGCCCTCCCCCGTGAGGTATTTTCATAAGGGCTGCTATGCCAATTATTTCTTACATGTTGCTGTAAAAAAATTAGAGTAGGAAGCTTACCAAAATATCTTGTAGTAGGGGTGGGGCATGGTTGGGAAACAAACATTGAAGGCAAGCATTATTTTTATAAAAATAATGGTAGTTACTATAGGCTAAATTATGTTTGTGTTTTTAGGAAAACCTTATGACAAACTTGCAGGCTGTTAGTTTCTTTTCATACTTACAGCAACTCTTATTTCACTGTTAGTTGTTAACATACAGCTGTTTATTCAGGAGATTTTTGGAGAAAATATTTTCCTAATTTTAAGCAATGAAGCATTCGAAAACGTAGCAGTTAGAGCATAGAGATAACACTTTGCTCTGAGCTAATTTTATCTCTTTCTAATCTATCTTCTTTTGTTTTAGAAGTTGTCATTGGTAATTATTGAGTGGTTCTATTTTGGAGCTCAGTTTCCCTTGGTTCAAATCTTTGTTGTAGAAATTATAAATTGTATGATCTTAGGAAAATAAACTATTCAGATCTCAGATTCCCAATCCATAGAATGAGAATAATTATAATTAAAAAATTATATGGGATGGAGATCTAAATAAATAGAGTGATATTCCATGTTCATGGATAAAACCAAAAAATCAAACCCATTGCCATCGAGTCTTTTCCAATGCATAGTGACTCCATGGGATAGCGTAGACCTGCCCCATAGAGTTTCTAAGGAGTAGCTGTTGGATTTGAACTGCCAATCTTTTTGTTAGCAGCCAAGCTCTTAACTACTGCAGGAAGACAATATTATTAAGATGTAAATTTTTTCCAACTTGGTCTATAGATTCAATGCAACCCCAATGAAAGCTCCAGTAAGTTATTTTGTGGCTATTGTCAAACTGATTCTAAAGTGTATACAGAAAGGCAAAAGACCCTGAATAGACAACATAATACTTAAGAATAGAGTTGGAGGGCTGACACTACCCAATTTCCTGACTTCCTATAAAGCTGTAGTGATCAAGACAGTGTGGTATTGGCAAAAGAATGAATAGATAGATCAGTGGGACAGAATTGAGAGCTCAGAAACAGACCCACATAAGCATAGTCAATTAATCTTTGAGAAAAAGATCAAAGACAATTTAATGGAGAATGAATGGTCTTTTAATAAATGGAACTGAAAAACTGAAGCTCCAGATGCCAAAAAAATCTAGACACAGAGCTTACATCTTTCAAAAGAGGAGTAATAAATCATAACCCTAAATGTAAAGTGAAAAGCTGTATAACTTCTGGAAGATAACATAAGAGAAAGTCTAGATGACCTTGGATTGGCAATAACTTTTTAGATACAACACCAAAAAGGATGATCTGTACAAGAAAAAAATTAAAAGTGGACTTCATTAAAATTTAAAACTTCTTCTATGTGAAAGACTGATAGAGAATAAAAAGATAAGCCAAAACACATACCCAATTAAGGTTTTGGGTATTCAAATTATACAAAAACCTCTTAGATTGGAAAACTTATACACTGCTGGAGGGAATGTAAAATGGTATAACCACTTTGGAAATCGATTTGGCAATTCCTTAAAAAGCTAGAAATAGAACTACCATACAATCCAGCAATCCCACTCCTTGGAATCCATCCTAGAGAAATAAGAGCCTTTACATGAACAGATATATGCACACCCATGTTTATTGCAGCACTGTTTACAATAGCAAAAAGATGGAAGCAACCAAGGTGCCCATCAACAGATGAATGGATAAATAAATTACGGTATATTCACACGATGGAATACTACGCATCGATGAAGAACAGTGAGGAATCTGTGAAGCATTTCATAACATGGAGGAACCTGGAAGGCATTATGCTGAGTGGAATTAGTTGCAAAAGGACAAATATTGTATAAGACCACTATTATAAGAACTTGAGAAATAGTTTAAACTGAGAAGAAAACATTCTTTTGTGGTTATGGGGGGGGAGGGAAGGAGGGTGGAAAGGGGCATTCACTAATTAGATAGTAGATAAGAACTACTTTAAGTAACGGGAAAGACAGCACACAATAGATGGGAGGTCAGCACAACTGGACTAAACCAAAAGCAGTTTCCTGAATAAACTGAATGCTTTGAAGGCCAGCGTAGCAGGGGCAGGGGTCTGGGGACCATGGTTTCAGGGGACATCTAAGTCAATTGGCATAACAAAATCTATTAAGAAAACATTCTGCATCCCACTTTGAAGAGTGGTGTCTGGGGTCTTAAACGCTAGCAAGCAGCCATCTAAGATGCATCAGTTGGTCTCAACCCACCTGGATCAAAGGAAAATGAAGAACACCAAGGACACAAGGCAATTACGAGCCCAAGAGACAGAAAGGGCCACATGAACCAGCGACTACATCATCCTGAGACCAGAAGAAATAGATGGTGCCTGGCCACAACCAATGACTACCCTGACAGGGAACACAACAGAGAACCCCTGAGGGAGCAGGAGAACAGTGGGATGCAGACTCCAAATTCTCATAAGACCAGACTTAATGGTCTGACTGAGACTAGAAGGACCCTGGTGGCCATGGCCCCGAGACCTTCTGTTGGCCCAGGACAGGAACCATTCCCGAAGCCAACTCTTCAGACAGGGATTGGACTGGACAATGTGTTGGAGAGGGATGCTGGTGAGGAGTGAGCTTCTTGGATCAGGTGGACACTTGAGACTATGTTGGCATCTCCTGCCTGGAGGGGAGATGAGAGGGTGGAGGGGGTTAGAAGCTGGTGAAATGGACACGAAAAGAGAGAGTGGAGCGAGAGAGTGGGCTGTCTCATTAGGGAGAGAGTAATTGGGAGTGTGTAGCAAGGTGTATATGGGTTTTTGTGTGAGAGACTGACTTGATTTGTAAACTTTCACTTAAAGCAGAATAAAAATTATTTAAAAAAAAAGAATAAATCTGAACAGAATGGCTACATTATAAAAAAAAAAAAAAAAACCTCTTAAAACTCAACAATAAGAAAACAAGCAACCTAATTACAAAATGGGCAAAAGATCTGAACAGACACCTCACCAAAGAAGATATACAGATGGCACTTAAGGATATGAAAAGATGCTCAAAATCATGTCATTAAACTAAAAGAAAGAAAATCAAACTCACTGCCGTCGAGTTGATAAAGATTGTAAGTTAAAATAACAATGAGTTAGCACTACACACTTATTTAAAAAAAAGTGGCTAAAATCCAGAAGAACATCGACAACACAAAATATGGGCAAGGAGGTGGAGCAACAGTAACTCTCATTCATTGCTGGTGGGAATGCAAAATGGTATAGCCATTTTGAAAGACAGTTTGGCATTTTCTTATGAAGTTGGACATAGATTTACCCTATGACCCAGCAATCACACTTCTAGGTATTTACCCAAATGAGATGAAAATGTGTTTTCACATAAAAAGGTACACGTGAATGTTTATAGCAACCTTATTAATAATTGCCAAAAATTGAATCCAATCAAAATGTCCTTCAGTAGGTGAATGGATAAACAAACTGTAATATATCCATATATTCAGTGATAAAAATTAAATCAGCTATCAAGCTACTAAAAGAAATAAAGGAAGCTTAAATGCTTATTGTTAAGTGAAAGAAGCCATTCTGAAAAAAAAAAAAAAAGTATTACCAACTATATGATATTTTGGAACAGGCAAAACTATAGAGGGAGTGAAAAAAATCAGTGGTTGTCAGGGGGAAGGATAAGAGAAAAGGATGAATAGGTAGAGCCCAGGGCATTTTAGGGCAGTGAAACTATTCTGTATGATATTGTAGTAATGGATATATGACAGTATGCATTTTTCAAAATTCATAGAAGTATACAACACAAATCGTGTAAACTACAGACTTTAGTTGATAATAATGTATTAGTATTGGTTAATCAATTATAGCAAATGCACTACAAAAAAAAAAAAAAAAAAGGAAACCATTCTAGTACAATGTATAGTCCAAGGAAGGTTTAGCAAGGACTTCAGGGAATCCTTGAGCCAAAACTGGAGTTCCTTGTTCCCCAGGGATGGACTTGCTTCAGTATCCTTGCTCTGCTCAGTCATTGGCTGAGTCAGATGCAGAAATGGATTTCAGAACCAAGCAGCAGTATCACTGGTCAGTTAAACTTCCTGTGGTTGGAGGTATATGGGGTGCATGCTTATGGCCACCATGAGTGGTCATTATAAAGATGAACTGACAAACTACAAATAAAGTAACTCAAGCAATACCTGGATCAAACTATGCATTCATTTATTAGTATGAAACTATTAACATTATTGATAGCACAAATGTAGGAGCCACAGATGCAATCTTCTTGAAATATAGGAAAATATAATAATAATATAATTAAAAGAGAATTTAAGTGAAGTTTATCATTTATAGTTTATTTGATTCTACCTAGGTAATACTGCTGCATTCACAGCATAGGTCTAACACAGTTCCCCTGTGTTCCTTCTACCATTTGTTATGGATATTTACTGCCACATCTCTAATGGATACTGGAATACCTAACTCTGAACCCCTCTATGCTCACATAAAGAAGTGGATTAGTCATTTTAAAAATCAAAAGATATATTAATGTTAATTTTTCATATCCATTGATAATATCAATATCAAAGAGTTCTGTCATCAATTATTATCTGAAGGATTGAACTAGGAATTGTTTGATCCACTTTTTAAAACTGGCCATTTGGAGTACATAATCATGGGCATAGTTGGATATTCTATAAGTCGCTATTATACGGCAATACTCTCAATGATGAGCACCTCCTTCTATCTCTTCAATGACTTTCCATTATTGTAGAATGTTTAGTGGGAACGTATGAATACTTCTAATAGTCTTCTCAAATAGAGGCAAGGAAAATTACAATGCAAATAATATGAAAAGTCTTGCTGAAAAGTCTTTGAGGTCACTTTATTATGATGTTTTAAAGTACGCAAATAAATTATTTAGAGGAAATCTTAAATATAGATGATCGACCCACCAGGGTGTGGCCCTGTCTCAGTTATCTAGTGCTGCTATAACAGAAATATCACAGGTGATGGCTTTAACAAAGAGTAATTTTCTCACAGCGTAGGAGGCTAGAAGTCCAAATTCAGGGTGCTAGCTCCAGAGGAAGCGTTTCGTTCTTTCTATTGGCTCTGGGGAAAGGTCTTTTTCATCAATCTTCCGTTGGTCTAGAAGGTTCTCAATGCAGAGACCCCGGGTCCAAAGGATGTGTTCTCCTCCTGGTTCTTCATCTCTGGTGTAGGAGGCCCCCTGCCTCTCTGCATTCTTTGCTCTTTTATATCTCAAAAGAAATTGACTCAAGGCACAACCTAATCTTGTAGATTGAGCCCTGTCTCATTAACATAACTGCCTTTAATCCTGCCTCATTAACATCATAGAGGTAGGATTTACAATCCATAGGAAAATCACATCAGATGACAAAATGGTGGACAATAACATAGTACTGGGAATGATGGCCTAGCCAAGTTGACACACATTTTTGGGGGACACAATGCAATCCATAACAGTCCCTGACCCCTTACTTTTCCCTATTTGTACTCTCCACTGTTGTAAATTAAGGCCTAGTTATGCTTCTGTGTATACGTTATTCATGTGCCTTTGCCTTTCCCTTGCTTGGATGTCATCCTTTGCCCTGGAGTCCACATTAACCTCACCAAAACCTACTCTAACCGAGATACCCCAAGAGTTACTTTTAAACCTTAATTTCCCCTTTGATCTTTCCCCAACTGCCTTAGTCTAAATGGAGTTCTTCACGTTCTGAATGTCTTCTGCCTTTGCTATACCTGCCTCTCACTCAGCATTTACAAGCGTTTCTAACCACTTCATAGCATCCTCAACACGTGCTTCATGAAGTTGTATTTTAACTCTCTGTTCTCGTGTTATTATCATACGTACGCTACACTGTCAGGAAAATAAGGGACATTGTTTTGCTGGTTTCTAGCAGATATTTGGAAACCCTGGTGGCATACTGGTTAAGTGCTGTAGCTGCTAACCAAAAGGTCAGCAGTTCAAGTCCACCAGCTGCTCCTTGGAAACTCTATGGAGCAGTTCTACTCTGTCCTATAGGGTCGCTGTGAGTCGGAATCTGCTCAACGGCAATGGGTTTACTGGGTTAGCAGACAGCTAATAAATACAGTAAAATGTAGTGAGTCACAACATATGAATGAATGAGTTAAGTGATACGTTATATTCCTAGTATTGTGAGGACAAGAATTAAGTTTTTTATCTCCTTATAAACCTAGTCACTTAGCATAGGACCTTGAATATTATTGGCATGTCATACATTTTGAGGGCTGATGAGTTTAAATAATTGTATGAATACTAAGTTAATATTATATGTATTTTCATTTGGGGAAGGTAGGAAATCTTCACTTAGTTTTCACTGTTGGTAAAATCACCCTTTACGTACAACATAATTTACTAGATCCTTGTTTAGGTGAACTTTCATGAAAGTTGATCAAGTTTTCCTTACTTACAAAAGATTTTCCTGATTTAATTTTTTATTTATAATGTTTACGATTTTGACTTGTGCAGGTAATATACGTATGTATGTAATTATTTTCTAGCCCAGTACTTAAAAAAAGTCTTTGGAAACTCTATGGGGCAGTTCTGCTCTGTCCTATAGGGTCTCTATGAGTCAGAATAGACTCGACGGCACTGGTGGGTTTTTATTTAAAAAAAAAATCTTTTAAACATTGGGCTACAGAATAATTCAGGTTTATCTATAAGCTGCAGATAATGAATCAAATTGGCCCAAATAATGTAGATTCAGACATATGTGCAATTCAGCAGGAATGATAAAAAAGCAAGATGTATATTAACTCTCCCTAGTATATTGGGGAATAGTATTATGACTGTAATTAATTTCTTGATTGTGTCCTTGAAAGAAAGGCGTTAATTTTAGAATAGTCCATAATTGCATGATAGCCAACAATTTTATGTAGGAAATTATTGCAAGAGTGCCAGCGTATGTTCCAAGGAAAAATACATTGGTATATACTCTGATAGAAGTAATATTTCACTCTTATTATGAATGAAATTCTGAAGTAAAATTTGTTCAGATAGCTGTGGCAGATGATACTCTTATCAGGTAACTAAATCCTGTATCTTTCACTTTTCACTTCATTAGTTATACTCAGCGTGTGGCTGGAAATGGAATCAAAGCCCAGTCTGGAAATCCTGAAGTGAAAGTCAAAGGAACTGATCCTGTGATTAATCAGATTATTGATAAACTGAAGCACATTATCCAGGTAAGTGTGGCTCCTATATTGGTATACCAAAAAAAAAAAAAATCCCAAACCTTTTGCCGTCGAGTTGGTTCCGACTGATAGTGACCGTATCAGACAGAATACAACTGCCCCGTAGGGTATTTAAGGAGTGCCTGGTGGATTTGAAATGCCAATCTTTTGGTTAGCAGCTGTAGCTCTTATCCACTATGCCACCAGGGTTTCCATACGCTACATGAAATACTAAGTGGTTAATTTCCAGTATATTTGATAAAATTTTATCTGTTAATCCTACCTAAAATTGAATATTGGCATAAAATATTTGTATCTAAGTTTTTTTTTTTAAGTATTAGTTGAGTGATTTTCATATAGAAAGTCACTGTGAAGTATTACTTTAATTGGTGGACAATTTGTATCTGTAAGAAGCAAGTCATAGCCTCAGCATTTCCATAAATGATGAGAATTACAAGATAAACTTCATCCTCTATGAATAAGCTTTAGATATGGAAACCAATATATTCATTAAGAAAAACAAATATTGAAGCATGAAAGATGCCAAAGCCACTTTACTGATAACCTTCTGAGTCTTGCTGTGAAGATATTTCCTGTGTTTTAAAGTTATGAATGAAATATATGCACTTCTCTTATTTATTCCCTATCTCAACTTTCGCATAACCTATCTAATGATTTCTCAGGAAATAGTTCTGTTTTATCTTTAGCAATATTATTTAATTAAGTGGGCATTTACTGCTATGGTTAATGCATGGCATATATAAAGCGTGAATTTAACTGTTGATATTTATCAAAAGAGAATTTCACTATATTATGTTACATGCATGTGTTGGTGTTTGGGGTTAGAACGATTTTTCCTTCACTATTTTATTAGTCATTTTACAGCAACTTATGTATGTACATCTTTTCTTTTTTTCTAAGCAAAACTTTGTATGGATGATTGATCCATATTTCTAGCGAGACTATTGAGTGTCAGAGAGTATACCTAAGTAGTACAGAGTTTTTATTGCATGTTAAAGTATTCCAGAGTCATTGGAATGCTTTTCCTAATTGTTCTACAAAGTTTAAGATTGTGTGGGGACAATTCTTAGGATTCTATTTTCACTTCTATAGGCAATGGTACACAAGAAAGACATTGGGCCTATATTTAATACAATAAAATTTCACTCTCCAGGGAGTATAATGGCTGTTTTGCTTATTTCATGAATGTAAATTGGGTAAACAGAGCTCTCGCTCTGAGTGGCAGGACCAAAAAAAAGTTCTGTTGAGAAGAGCATAAGAGAAAAGTGTTACCATGACTACCAGCTTCCTCATAAAACCTCTAGTGAGTAAAATCACTCCCTTCAAAGAGAAATCTCCAAGGTAAAGTAAGTAGGCATCTTACAATGCTGGTGGGTCAAGTACTGGGAATATTTCTTGGAAATGAGCAGTGATGGGACTGGGTCAGGAGCTGAAGCGATGGTGATGGTGGGGTCAAGTGGAAGTCAGACCAGAGGTTAGGCAGAATGGCTGAGGCCAGCATGGAGAAAGCCTTTGTCCTCAGAAGCTGTGATATTAAATTCATCAATGAATGTCACTGAGGCAATCAGGAGGGAAGTCACTCTTCTAACCAAATTCTCTCTTAATTGGAGCCTTTCTTCTCCATGGTAAAGAAAAAAAAAAAAAAAAAAACAACCAAAACTCTGGGTGAAATTAGTCTAGACTCAGCAAGAGCCTTGTGATATTTTGGGACAATTTAGGGTACTACTTTAATGCTTAAGTTTCCAGAGGCTCAACAGACAATCTACTAGGAACTAGATACAGAAGCACACTAGATTTCTAAGCATCTGCTGATGTCTAGGTAGCTTTGTTGGAGTTCTCCAAGAAAGGGACTCTGGGATAGAAATTTGTGTGAAGTTTTTTGCAGAGTGTCCTCGTAATCATAAAGGAATGAAGGAAGTAGGATTGGACAGAGGGAGCAATTGTACTGTATTGTGGTTCTGGTAGAGGCCTCATCTGAACCCACTAGGAACTCTGAAGCTGGAATGACCCTTCAGGTTGTCCTGAATTGAGACAGAGGTATGGGCCTTTGCTCCTCTGCATTGATCTGTTATTGCATGAGGGCTACTGGGGAAGGAGGGATAATAACAGAGCTTGAGTCACCACCTATAAGTCATAGGTAGCTATAGCTATAGCTACCTGTAGCTGGGGGAATGAGTGCCTTGGTCTTGAAAGAGGATGTAGGTGGTGCTTCACAGTATCTACTTATGCAGATCTAGGTTATTTGAACACTCTAGAGCAGAACTGATCATAAAAGCAAAAGAGCTTCGATATTACTTGGCTCCTCTCAATTGAACACAACAAAATCTTAGTGGTCTCCAAGGTAGGGTAAGCATTCTCCAGAGAGTGCACAAGATGATCCACTGGGGTACAAGAAGGAGAAACAGAACTTCAGTATGTATTTATTCCATCTGATTCTTTTAAACTTTTTTTTAAAATAATTTTTATTGTGCTTTAAGTGAAAGTTTACAAATCAAGTCAATCTGTCACACATAAGCTTACATACACCTTACTACATACTCCCACCTACTCTCCGCCTAATGAGTCAGCCCACTCCCTCCTTCCAGTCTCTCCTTTTGTGACCATTTTGCCAGTTTCTAACCCTCTCTACCCTCCCATCTCCCCTCCAGACAGGAGATGCCAACACAGTCTCAAGTGTCCACCTGATACAAGTAGCTCACTCTTCATCAGGATCTCTCTCCAACTCATTGCCCAGTCCCTTCCATGTCTGATGAGTTGTCTTCGGGAATGGTTCCTGTCCTGGGCCAACAGAAGGTTTGGGGACCGTGACCGCCAGGATGCTTCTAGTCTCAGTCAGACCATTAAGACTGGTCTTTTTATGAGAATTTGGGGTCTGCATCCCACTGTTCTCCTGCTCCCTCAGGGGTTCTCTGTTGTGTTCCCTGTCAGGGCAGTCCTTGGTTGTGGCCAGGCACCATCTAGTTCTTCTGGCCTCAGGATAATGTAAGTCTCTAGTTCATGTGGCCCTTTCTGTCTCTTGGGCTCATAGTTATCGTGTGACCTTGGTGTTCTTCATTCTCCTTTGCTCCAGGTGGGTTGAGACCAACTGATGCATCTTAGATGGCTGCTTGTTAGCATTTAAGACCCCAGACGCCACACTTCAAAGTGGGATGCAGAATGTTTTCATAATAGAATTTATTTTGCCAATTGACTTAGAAGTCCCCTTAAGCTATAGTCCCCAAACCCCCGCCCTTGCTCCGCTGACCTTCGAAGCATTCAGTTTATCCCGGAAACTTCTTTGCTTTTCGTCCAGTCCAGTTGAGCTGACCTTCCGTGTATTGAGTGTTGTCCTTCCCTTCATCTAAAGCAGTTCTTATCTACTAACTAATCAGTAAATAACTCTCTCCCACCCTCCTTCCCTGCCCCCTCTCATAACCACAAAAGTATGTGTTCTTCTCAGTTTACACTATTTCTCAAGATCTTATGATACTGGTCTTATACAATATTTGTCCTTTTGTATCTGACTAATTTCACTCAGCATAATGCCTTCCAGGTTCCTCCATGTTATGAAATGTTTCACAGGTGTGTCACTGTTCTTTATCAATGCATAGTATTCCATTGTGTGAATATACCATAATTTATTTAACCGTTCATCAGTTGACGGACACCTTGGTTGCTTCCATCTTTTTGCTATTGTAAACAGTGCTGCAATAAACATGGGTGTGCATATATCTGTTCATGTAAAGGCTCTTATTTCTGTAGGGTATATTCCAAGGAGTGGAATTTCTGGGTTGTATGGTAGTTCTATTTCTAACTTTTTAAGAAAACTCCGGATAGATTTCCAAAGTGGTTGTACCATTTTACATTCCCACCAGCAGTGTATAAGAGTTCCAATCTCTCCGCAGCCTCTCCAACATTTATTATTTTGTGTTTTTTGGATTAGTGCCAGCCTCGTTGGAGTGAGATGGAATCTCATCATAGTTTTAATTTGCATTTCTCTAATGGCTAATGATTGAGAGCATCTTCTCATGTATCTGTTAGCTGCCTGAATATCTTGTTTAGTGAAGTGCGTGTTCATATCCTTTTCCCACTTTTTGATTGGGTTGTTTGTCTTTTTGTGGTTGAGTTTTGACAGAATCATATAGATTTTAGAGATCAGGTGCTGGTTGGAGATGTCATAGCTGAAAATTTCTTCCCAGTCTGTCAGTGGTCTTTTTACTCTTTTGGTGAAGTCTTTAGATGAGCATAGGTGTTTGATTTTTAGGAGCTCCCAGTTATCGAGTTTCTCTTCATCATTTTTGGTAATGTTTTGTATTCTGTTTATGCCTCATATTAAGGCTCCTAAGGTTGTCCCTATTTTTTCTTCCATGATCTTTATTGTTTTAGTCTTTATGTTTAGGTCTTTGATCCACTTGGAGTTAGTTCTTGTGCATGTTGTGAGGTATGGGTCCAATTTCATTTTTTTGCAAATGGATATCCAGTTATGTTGGAACCATTTGTTAAAAAGACTATCTTTTCCCCAATTAACTGACACTGGGCCTTTGTCAAACATCAGCTGCTCATATGTGGATGGATTTATATCTGGGTTCTCAATTCTGTTCCATTGGTCTATGTGCCTGTTGTTGTACCAGTACCAGGCTGTTTTGGCTACTGTGGCTGTATAATACGTTCTAAAATCAGGTAGAGTGAGGCCTCCCACTTTGTTCTTCTTTTTCAGTAACGCTTTACTTATCCGGGGCTTCTTTCCCTTCCATGTGAAGTTGGTGATTTGTTTCTCCATCACGTTAAAAAATGACATTGGAATTTGGATCGGAAGTGCATTGTATGTATAGATGGCTTTTGGTAGAATAGACAGACATTTTTACTATGTTAAGTCTTCCTATCCATGAGCAAGGTATGTTTTTCCACCTATGTAGGTCCCTTTTAGTTTCTTGTGCTAGTACTTTGTAGTTTTCTTTGCATAGGTCTTTTACATCTTTGGTAAGATTTATTCCTAAGTATTTTATCTTCTTGGACACTACTGTCAATGGTATTGATTTGGTGATTTCCTCTTCGATGTTCTTTTTGTTGATGTAGGGGAATCCAAACGAGTTTTGTATGTTTATCTTATAACCTGAGACTTTGATGAACTCTTCTATTAGTTTCAGTAGTTTTCTGGAGGATTCCTTAGGGTTTTCTGTGTATAAGATCATGTCATCTGCAAATAGAGAAAATTTTACTTCTCCCTTGGCAATCCAGATGCCCTTTATTTCTTTGCCTAGCCTAATTACTCTGGCTAGGACCTCTAGCACAATGTTGCATAAGAGTGGTGATAAAGGGCATCCTTGTCTGGTTCCCGTTCTCAAGGGAAATGCTTTCAGGCTCTCTCCATTTAGAATGATGTTGGCTGTTGGCTTTGTATAAAAAGCCCTTTATTATGTTGAGGAATTTTCCTTCGATTCCTATTTTGCTGAGAGTTTTTTACCATGAATGGATGTTGGACTTTGTCAAATGCCGTTTCTGCATCAATTGATAAGATCATGTGGTTTTCGTCTTTTGTTTTATTTATATGGTGGATTACATTAATGGTTTTTCTAATATTAAACTAAACTTGCATATCTGGTATAAATCCCACTTGGTCATGGTAGATTATTTTTTTGATATGTTGTTGAATTCTATTGGCTAGAATTTTGTTGAGGATTTTTGCATCTATGTTCTTGAGGGAAATAGGTCTGTAATTTTCTTTTTTTGTGGTGTCTTTACCTGGTTTTGGTATCAGGGGTATGGGGCTTCATAGAATGAGTTGGGTAGTATTCCGTCATTTTCTATGCTTTGAAATAGCTTTAGTAGTAGTGGTGTTAACTCTTCTCTGAAAGTTTGGTAGAACTCTGCAGTGAAGCCGCCGGGCCAGGGCTTTTTTTTTGTTGGGAGTTTTTTGATTACCTTTTCAATCTCTTTTTGTTATGGGTCTATTTAGGTGTTCTACTTCTGATTGTGTTAGTTTAGGTAGGTAGTGTTTTTCTAGGAATTCATCCATTTCTTCTAGGTCTGCAAATTTGTTAGAGTACAATTTTTCATAATAATCTGATATGATTCTTTTAATTTCAGTTGGGTCTGTTGTGATATGGCCCATCTCGTTTCTTATTCGGGTTATTTGTTTCCTTTCCTGTATTTTTGTAGTCAGGCTAGCCAGTGGTTTATCAATTTTGTTAATTTTTTCAAAGAACCAGCTTTTGGCTTTGTTAATTCTTTCAATTGTTTTTCTCTTCTCTAATTCATTTAGTTCAGCTCTGATTTTTATTATTTGTTTTCTTCTGGTGCCTGATGGATTCTTTTGTTGCTCGCTTTCTATTTGTTCAAGTTGTAGGGACAGTTCTCTGATTTTGGCCCTTTCTTCTTTATGCATGTGTGCATTTATCGATATAAATTGGCCTCTGAGCATTGCTTTTGCTGTGTCCCAGAGGTTTTGATAGGAAGTGTTTTCATTCTCATTGCATTCTATGAATTTCTTTATTCCTTCCTTAATGTCTTCTATAACCCAGTCTTTTTTGAGCAGGGTATTGTTCAGTTTCCAAGTATTTGATTTCTTTTCCCTAATTTTTCTGTTATTGATTTCCACTTTTATGGCCTTGTGGTCTGAGAAGATGCTTTATAATATTTCGATGTTTTGGATTCTGCAAAGGTTTGTTTTATGACCTAATATGTGATCTATTCTAGAAATGTTCCGCGTGCACTAGAAAAAAAAGTATACTTTGCAGCTGGGTTGGGTGGAGTGTTCTGTATAAGTCTATGAGGTCAAGTTGGTTGATTGTAGCAATTAGGTCTTCCGTGTCTCTATTGAGCTTCTCACTGGAAGTCCTATCCTTCTCCGAAAGTGGTGTGTTGAAGTCTCCTACTATAATTGTGGAGGTGTCTATGTCACTTTTCAGTTCTGTTAAAGTTTGTTTTATATATCTTGCAGCCCTGTCATTGCATGCATAAATATTTAATATGGTTATATCTTGTCACTTTAATCATTATGTAGTGTCCTTCTTTATCCTTTGTGGTGGATTTAACTTTAAAATCTATTTTGTCAGAAATTAATATTGCTACTCCTGCTCTTTTTTTGATTGTTGTTTGCTTGATACATTTTTTTCCATCCTTTGAGTTTTAGTTTGTTTGTGTCTCTAAGTCTAAGGTGTGTCTCTTGTAGGCAGCATATAGACGGATCGTGTTTCTTTATCCAGTCTGAGACTCTCTGTCTCTTTATTGGTGCATTTAGTCCATTTATATTCAGTGTAATTATAGATAAGTATGTGTTTAGTGCTGTCATTTTGATGCCTTTTTGTGTGTGTTGTTGACAATTTCATTTTTCCACATACTTTTTTGTGCTGAGACGTTTTTCTTTGTAAATTGTGTGTTTCTCATTTTCATAGTTGTTGAATTTATGTTTGCTGAGTTGTTATGTTTTTCTTGGTTTTTATTTTGGGTTATGGAATTGTTAGACCTCTTGTGGTTACCTTAATATTTACCCCTATTTTTCTAAGTAAAAACCTAACTTGTATCATCGTATCTTGTATTGTCCTATATCACCTTGTTTTCCTCTCCATATAGCAGTTCTATGCCTCCTGTATTCAGTCCCTCTTTTTGATTATTGTGATCTTTTACATAATGACTTCAATGATTCCCTGTTTTGACCATTTTTTTCAACTCTTTAGGTCTGTGTTTGATGGTCAGGGTTCGTAGATTGTCATGTATGTGATCGATTCACTTGTTTTTACGAGTCTTTGTTGCAAGAGGGATCCGAGGTAGCTTCTACCTAGTCAGCCATCTTGGCCCCGCCTCCCTCTTTTAAACTTTTTATTGTTATACAGGTGTATAAAATATGTTATATGTTGATGCAAAAGCACATGCATCAATTTATAAATATGTGAATATACATATCAAGTGGGTGTGTGCACAAACTGTTTTTATGGAATCCGTACATGGTAAAAATCAGTTTGGAATACCCTGTTGTAGATAAGGGTGGAGCTGCTATCTAGGAAAGAGTGCACAGATGTAAGAAAACATATTTACAATGAGCTAAGTAGATACCCAGGAAATAAAGATTTATAAAAACTGTTAGGAAGAGGGTTCGCTGATTAGTTGTCCATTAGCTGTAATATTTCCCCCTCTTGTTTCATAAGTTTCTAAGCCATATGCTTTTGAAAGTGGCAGAGGAAAATAATCCTACTTTTTTTTTTAACTCCTGTGTTAAATTGAGCTTTATTGTTTCATCTTTATATAAGTGTGAAGATCTCCAATTTAATTGTTCATGCTTAAGTTTCATTATAGGGTTACAAGAGAATATCAAATAAAATGCTAACTTGGAAGTCTATCATTTTAAATTCTACTAGAATTATTCTAATGAAATTTAGATTATTTTAAAGAATCTAGCAGAAAGTTACATATTGTACAGCTGTCACTAAGATACTCATGTTTAATATCTTAGAACATGCTGTTTCCTAAACCAGCTCTCCTGGAAATGAAGAGAAATTTTCACTTTGCCAGACTTCTGACTGCAGAGAATGTGTCTGTGTGCACTAGTGGTGATGTGAATTACACTGTGCAATATCAAGGTGCCACTGGCAGGGACCCATCACAGAGTCATGTCTGAAAAGGTTCAGACAATTGCCTTCTTTCAGCGAAGTTTTATTCATTTGGGAGTAGTGTGGATCAAGAGAAGAAGTTGATATAGGGGCATATTTCAGATTTTGGTAATCACTTATCAGTGTTCAGATAAAATTATTTCATTTCTATTGTAATGGATATTAAGTGTATTTTTACAAGTATCTTACATTTTTTCATCATAGGGATAAGCAAATTTTTCTCTTGTCATTTTTCTGTATACACTAAGTTTAGGATAACAAGCCAGTTATATTTATTAACAAAATATTGGCTCCCTGCGTTAGACCAAAAAGTACTTTCCACTTGGCCTGTCACTGCATCTCATTTTCTACTCAGTTGTTGCTGTCATTACGTGTCACAGAGTTGACTCTGACTCATAGCGGCCCTATGTACAACAGAATGAACCATTGTCTGGTCCTGTGCCATTTTTTGCAATGGTTATCTTGAGCTCATTCTTGCAGCCACTGTGTCAGTCCATCTTGTTGAGGGTCTTCCTCTTTTTCACTGACCCTCTACTTTACTAAGCTTGATGTCCTTCTGCAGGGACAGATCCTTCCTGATAACATTTCCAAAGTATGTCAGATAAAGTCTTGCCATCTTTGCTCCTAAGGAGCATTCTGGCTGTGCTTCCTCCAAGACAGATTTATTGGTTATTTTGGCAGTCCATGGTATGTTCGATATTCTTAGCCAACACTACAATTCAAAGGTCTCAATTCTTCTTCAGTCTTCCTTATTTATCATCCAGCTTTCACATTCATAAGAGGCAATTGAAAATACCATGGCTTGGGTCAGGTGCGCCCACGTCCTCAAGGTGACGTCTTTGCTTTTGAACACTTGAAAGAGGTCTTTTGCAGCATATTTGCCCAATGTGATGTGATTTTTGATTTATTGACTGCTGCTTCCATGGGTGTTGATTGTGGATCCAAGTACAAAGAAATCCTTGACAACTTTAATCTTTTCTCCGTTTACCATGATGTTGCTTCTTGGGCCAGTTGTGAAGGATTTTTGTTTTCTTTCTGTGGAGGTGTAATCCATACTGAAGGCTGTGCAATTAGTGTTACTATACAAGTGGGTAAGAATTTTACTTTGTAAAAGCTATGGTTAAAATACTTCAGTAATTAATTAATTAATTTGACAAATACTTTTTCAGTGCCTAGTATGGACCTGGTTCTGCTCAAGGCACTGAGGTTAAAGTGGTGAACAAGTCTCATCTCATGGGATTTACATTCTGTAATCAAACAAAGAAATGTGATAATTGTGTCTGACAAATGCTATAACGAAAACAAAACAGAACGATATGGGGAAAAGTATTGAGAAGAGTGTGGTAGTGGAGGCCACCCCTATCAGGGATGTTTGGGCTGAAGGTAAATGAGAAGAAACGAGACGGAGGAAAACCAGAGAAATGATGTTTGGGGCAGAAGGCCCTGCAAAGGCCTTGTGGTGGTAAGAAGTTTAGTACATTTAGAGAACAAACGGAAAACCATGTGTTTAGAATAGAGTGAGTGAGGAAGCCAGACATATACTATATTATTGGGAGCCTGCTAGGCTCTAAAAACAAGTTAGATTTTATTCCAAGTGAAATGGAAAGCTAATAGAAGGCTGTAGGCAGAGGACTGATGTGATTTAATTTATTTTTTATAAAAATAATTTTGGCTTCAGTGTGGAAAATGGGCTCTGAGGAACAAGAGTAGAAGAAGGGAGACTTGTGTTCACTTATTGCCTAGGGGTATCATAACAAAATACCAGAAAGTGGGTGCCTTTAAGCAACAGAAATTTATTGTCTTACAGTTCTCGATGCTAGTAGTCAGTATTCATGGCATCAAGAGGACCATGTCCTCTCCAGAGGTTCTAGAGAAAGATCTTTTCTGGTCTCTGTCAGCTTCTGGTAGTTCCAGGTATTCCTTGGCATGTGGACGCACCTTCACAGGCCCTTTCTAACTCTGTAGGTCTCTCTGTGTCTGTTCTCCTCTTTTATAGGGCACCACTCAAATTGGATTAGGACCCGCCTTCTCCCCTACTTACTTCATGTTAATTTGACTGATAACATTTTCAAAGACCTTATTTCCAAACAAGTCAATCGATGTTCACAGGTAACAGGGGTCAGGGCTTAACATATCTTTTTAGGAGACAAAATTGAATCCATAACAGCTTGTTAAAGACTGTTGTAATAATATGCAGTAATATAGGCAGAAAAGCTTAGTGATTTAAATTTTAGGAGTTACTAATATGAGAAATGGATAGATTTGACATGAATATTGAAGTGAATATGGGAAACCCTGGTGGCATAATGGTTAAGAGCTACATCTGCTAACTAAAAGATTAGCAGTTCAAATCTACCAGGTGCTTCTTGGAAACTTTATGGGACAGTTCTACTCTGTCCTGTAGGGTCACTATGAGTTGAACTCAACTCAAGAGCAATGGGTTTTTATTGAAGAGGAGCTATCAGAATTTGCTGATGGATTGGATATTGGCATAAGGCTAAAGAGAGAACAGGAATGATAACTAGGTTTGGTAGGGTGATAGTGTCATTAGTGAAAAATAAAACTCTGGAAGAGGAGCAGGTGAGGAGGTGGGACATGGGGTTGATCAGGAATCAATAGTTCTGTTAAGTTTAAAATGCCTATGGAGCACTCAAAAGTAATGCCCAGAATTCAGCGACAACTACAAGATTGGAGGTTTACGTTTGGGAATATCAGCATATCAACAGTATTTATGTCATGAGAATGGATGAAGTTGCCAACTTCTTGTTAAGGAATAAATTCTCATCAAAACTGCTAGAAAATAATACAAGACAGCAATAACGCATTTTATTAAATGTATTTGTTACTTTGAAGATACTTAAGTGGTTTAGGGCAGATAAGGTATTTTAGCAATGTTAACTTTTCTTATTGCAAGAATATCAATATTCATTTTAGAAGTTTATTATTTTAGAAAATTTACAGTAAGAAAACAAAATTCACTGCTGTTAAGTTGATTCTGACTCATAGTGACCCTATAGGACAGGGTAGAACTACCCCATAGGGTTTACACCACTTTTGAAACAATAGACAAGCCTTACAAAACAGGCCTTCTAGGTAGGCTTTTCTATACATAAGTATATATATAAGTAGATGAATATTTTAACTTTTGTTAAAACAAAATTGAGATCATAGAGGGCATTCAGTTTTGTGAAGTGATCTACTTACCTAACAACACATAGCAAACATAATTCCATAGAATTAAATATTTTGCATTGTGAAAGTTGACCAAAAACTTGTTGCAGTTCTGTCAATTCTGGCTCATAGCGGCCGTATAGAACAGAGTAGAGCTGCACCATTGATGTTCTAAGACTGTAGTCTTTATGGAAGTAGACTGCCACACCTTTCTCCTGTGGAGTGACTGGTGGGCTCCCATGACCTTATTGGTTAGCAACCACGCACTTAACCACTGCTCACAAAGCCTTCTTATATGACTGTGAGAGTCTGTATGTTATTTTATCATATGGAAAGACTAAACTTTATTTAATCCAATCTTCTCAAACTGGACATTTAATTTGTCACGAATTTTTCGTGGTAATATTATTAACAGAAATACCCTCAGACATAATTTTTTTAATACATTCTTTTCTGCATGATACATTTCTAAAAGTTCTAACCAAGAATCTGTCTATACTAATGATTTTAATTATTTTGATTATATTGCTAAGTTTTTCCCCAGGAAAATCATAGCAATTTACATGTGAAGCAACTGGGTCTGCTTTCCTTGCACCTTGATGGTATGGGTGTTAACCTGGCAGTGACCACAAGCTGTGGGTGGTATAGAATATCAGGGGGTTCTAGACACCAAATCCTTTAGAAATGTTAGCCTGTGCTGTGTGTCATCAGGGATACTGTCTTTTAATTAAAATAAAAGAGAGCTATTTTAATTAAAATAAAAAAAAAAATTTTATTAGAAAACAGTTTACAAAAAGTTTCAAAGCTTCCTAAAATGGTTTTGGCAAATGCGCTTTAATTTTTCTTTGTTTAGGGAAAGCCCTACATTTATACCCTGCTCAGGGAAAAAAAAAGGTGAAAGATCTGACAAATAGATACCTATGGATTGGAGCTCTATCTGCAGGAAATGCCTCAGGTACTTCAAAGGCCCCTCACTGCCTCTGTAGGCCCTTCTGGGTTGAGAACAGGCATCTTGCAGAAAAGAGGAGAGTCAGGTAGTGCCTTCCTCCACCCATGACTCTGACACCTTTCTCCTGACAAGTTGTGCAAACCCTCCCCATACTCTCTAGCAGTTGTCTACACTCCAGAAAATCTGTTTCTAAACTTGGAAGTGGATGATGCTTGTACCTTTGAAGGTTAAAAAAAAAAAAAAAAACCTGTTGCCATGGAGTCGGTTCAGACTCACAGCGACTCTATAGGTCAGAGTAGAACTGCCCCATAGTTTCCTGAGGAGTGCCTGGTGGATTCAAACTGCTTACCTTTTGGTTAGCAGCCATAGCACTTAACCGCTACACCACAAGGGTTTCCCTTTGAAGGTTAAAAAAAAAAAATTTTTTTTTTTTTTTGAAGGTTACCTGTGATTAAATATGGTGTTGGCAGTAACCAGTGAAGAATTTTCTAAAGGGGGGAATTTTGGCAAATGGTCAACATTCAATTTCTTCAATGTTGCTCTTTGATAACACATTGGAAACAACCCTTGATTCCTTTTAGTATACCTGCCTGAGAAGTATGAAGCATTTTAATTCAGATTTGCTCTCTCTTAGCAAATTTATTTTGAAACTTTTTGGTATTCATATTGCCTAAGTTTGCTTAGGTCAAAGCTGTCAGCAAAAAAAAAAAAAAAAAATCATATTTATACAGTAATTTATTTTTAAGCATTAAATAACATCTATCGTTTTTCAAAGAAAGTTATGTCAGCAGTTAAGATTTTAACTGTTAGTTGCAAAGGGTAATGTTCCACTGCGTAGAAGTTACTTTACCTACTTTCTATACGAAATATAAAAGGTAACATCCTGCAATTTTCTACAGTTCTTTTATTGCAAAATTAATAAACATTAATGTGGTTGCTAAAAGTACTAGGTTTAAGTAACATTTTATTTCTCAAAGCTAACAATTCCAGTACATTTAAGAATATTATCAGTTTATATAAATATTCACTTTTACAGAGAGAATGAAATAAAATGAATTTTATTTTTAAATTGGAGAAAATCAGTATTCACTATCATTGCTTAAGCCCACAAAATAAGTAAATGTTTTATAATGTGTGTCCCAATAATCACAATGTACTGGGTTCAGGCAGGGACCAGCGACTGTCATTTAATGTAGGAAGAAACTGTGCTGGATTACCTTGCTGCCTTGTTCTCATTCTGTTCCTAGGATACCAATATGACTAACAGTGACTTTAGAATTATAACAGACTGAGAAGAGATTCTAATTTAAATCTCAGTAGATGGTCATAAGGTTAGTGTTTATAAATACATAAAATGACACAGGATTGTTAAAGAAATAAGTATTATGAAGTTTCTAAATTCTAGTTCTGAGAACTTTCCCAGCTTTGCAAGCCACTTACCATAAAACGCACATTAGAAACTTTTTCCTATTGTTGATAGCTTATAACAGTGACCCAGAACCACTCAATTGTAATTGATTGGTCAATTGCTAATCGCAAATTATTTCACCACAGCACCCGGATTTCTTCAACTTCGTATCTACTATACACCAATGTTGTGTCCCCCGCTTATGATATTGATATTCCAGAAAGACTGACATGTCTAGACTTTGTATCAGTAATGCAGTAGTGACCAAAACATGTTTAGTTATCTTTTGGTTTAGAAGAAAGTATTTAAAATGTACTCAATAACTTGGAATGGTTATCTAATTCAGCAATTAGTTTGTCTGAGTAAATTCAATGGAAGGTTGCTTTTTAGAGTGTGTGGTATACTGTGCTGACTTCACTATCGGCTGTTTCATTAAAAAAAAAAATCAATTGTCAGCATAAAACCAACCATTTCAATTAGTGAACAATCAACTAGAAATGAAAGGTGAAGAGCTCTTTTTGAAAGTAATGGGATCTGGGTTGGCCATCCATAATTTCTTTTTTATTATTTAAAGGGTATGTAATTATTTTATGTTGGATAAAAATTTGAGTTATTTAGATGCTGCTGGTCTTAACATGTTATCATTGCCTCTTAAGACTTTAGCCATCTATATGTCATATTTTCTGTTAGTAAAGCATGTTGAAAGATGTTTGAAAACTGGAGCTTCTACACTTTTTATTTAGGTGGTTAGGAAAAAGTATAAGGAGCCTTGGTGGTGCAACACTTAAGCACTGGGCTGCTAACTGAAAGGTTGGTGGTTTGATCCCAGTCAGCGGCTCCCTGGAAAAAGTCCTGACAATGTGCTCCCGTAAAGATTACAGCCTAGAAAACCTTATGGGGCCGTTCTACTCTGCCGTATGGAGTTGCTATGTGTCGAAATGCACTCAACAGGACATAAAGCAACAGGAAGAACTATAGACACTTTTTGGTTAAAACTTTTGTCTTTCATTTAAAAAGTAATCTGAAAATATGGGTTATTTCACAAAATAAAGTGCTAAATTATAACCAGTTCCCAATAAATTCAGATTGATTTAAAACAAAACAAAACAAAAAAAAACCTGGTATCACTGGATTTTAAGTTCTTTCAGGGCTTATGAAATAAGTATAAAAGATAAATGTACAACACCATTTTATAAGTAACTAGAATAAGTGAGAAAAATAATGCTTTGTAATTACTAGACATAATGACCTACTCAATAACTTTAAAAGAATTAAAACAAACAAAAAACTTTGCTGCAATTTTTCCATGCTTGCTGCAATATATCAGTGTGATAAAGAACATGACTTTTGAGTTAGTACTAAGCATAGGGCTGAATTCCTATACATACTAGCTATATGTCTACAGTCACCTTGCTTAACCTCTTTAAGCCTCAAGTTTAGTTTAGATATGTAATAATAAATACAGATAATAACAAGGATTGGTGAGAAGGCGGAATAATTGGTACACACATATATTGCCAGTGGGATTGTGAAATGGGGCAGCTGCTTTGGAAAACAGTGTGGCAGTTCCTCAAAATGTTTCACATAGTGCTACCATATGATTCAGCAATTTCACTCCAAGGTTTGTATCCCCCCCCAAATGAATACATATTTCCATGCAGAAACTTGTACATGAATATTCATGAAAGCACCACAGGCTGTCCCTGGGTTACGAACAAGATTCGTTTCTAAGTCTGTCTTTAAATTGAATTTGTAGGTAAGTTGGAACAGGTACATATGGTTCTTATTTAGTGTCAGTCAAATATTT
The DNA here is from genome assembly GCF_030014295.1 of Loxodonta africana. Taxonomy (NCBI): domain Eukaryota; kingdom Metazoa; phylum Chordata; class Mammalia; order Proboscidea; family Elephantidae; genus Loxodonta; species Loxodonta africana. The sequence goes on along the minus strand of NC_087358.1, from coordinate 13,892,409 downwards.
GTATTATTTTACCTTTCTGTGCTTATAAAACACTTAAGAAACACTTTCAAAACACACGAAGTTTTCATTTGGGCATTGTACTTAGTTCAAATTTTTAATATAATAGACTTTATGACAGACTTTTTAAGTATGAGTTGTCCGGAAGTCAGATGTTCATAACCCAGGGACTGCCTGTATTTATAATAGCCAAAAAGCTGGAAATAACCCAATGCCCATCAACTGATGAATGAAATAAGTAAAATGTATATTTATATAAAACAAGGCTCCAGGAATTGATGAAATGCCAACTGAGATGCTTCAACAAATAGATGCAACTCTGGAAACTTTTACTCGTCTATGCCAAAAAAAATTGGAAGACAGCTACCTGGTCAACTGCCTGGAAGAGAGCCACATTTGCACCCATTCCAAAGAAAGGTGACCAAATGAAATGCAGACATTACCAAATAATATCATCGATATCACACACTAACAACATTTTGCTGTTAATTTGCTGTAGATAATTAAAAAAAGACTATGACATCCATGGGGAGTTGCCAGAAGATCCGGTTGTCAGTCATTTCACTCTAATTGAATGAACAATCTAGTCCATGGAAAGCAGCAGTCAAGGAATCTAAGGACATATTGCATTGGGCAAAGCTCCTGCAAAAAACCCCTTTAAAGTTTTAAAATGTAAAGATGTCACTTTGATGACTAAGGTGCCCCTAAGTCAAGCTATGCCCCTAACTCATTTCAATCACTCACATGTGTGTGAAAGCTGGACTGTGAAAAAGGAGAATTGATCCATTCAAACTGTGATACTGGCAAAGAATATTGACTATATCGTGGGCTGCCAAAGGAACAAACAAATCAGTCTTAGAAGAAATACAGTGAGAATGCTCCCTAGAAGGGAGGATGGAGAGACTTTGGTTTGCTTGCTTTGGATACTCAATTAGTAAAGACCAGTCCCCAGAAAAGGACATTATATTGGGTAAAGTAGAGGGTCAACGAAAACAGGGGAAACCCTCAATGAGATGAATTGACACAATAGCCAAACAAAGGATTCAATTATACCACCGATCATGAAGGTGGCACAGTATTGAACAATGTTTAGCTCTGTTGTACGTAAGTTCGCCATGGGATCGAGCTGACGCCACTGCGACTAACAACAACGATCGTTTGTAGTGCCTTTGTCATAGATACTTTCTGACTGGCTGATGCATATTTTCAGCTTTCTGCAGGTCTATTACCAGGCCATAATGCTTTGCAGACTCATTTAATGTGCTCTGTAATCACTTGAATGTCATTTTATGAATGTGCTTTGAAGACATAATTCGTTAGAGAGAGCAGTTTCTCCAAATATTTCTTGCAGTTCAGCAGCACTTAACCAGATGGCCCCCTATAGTTTTGAAGCAGTTAATGCACCTTAAAAGTGGACTGAATTATGGGAAGAATGTAGTCATGGGGGATCAACAGGAAAGTTTCTTAGGCACAGACTATTAAAGGAGTGAAATAAATACCATATAAAGATTCATTAAAAACTAAACTAAGCTAAAGCTCAACAGTAAAATTAAAATATGAATTCCATATCTTTATGAAATGTGATAAGTATTATGAATATAAGCTTTGCATTTATTATGTGTTTCACATTGATGTGATAGAAACTTAATCGGTTTTATTAGGAATAAAACAAATCATGAGTTTTATAGTAATGAATATGAATAGGCATTTATATACCATTCTACAAGGCAGGTCAGTTACTGTTTCTGAAAATGATCACTTTGAAATTTTATATCTGGAAATATATTTTCAAGCCAGGACTGAAACTCATTAAACAGATGGTAAAATCTAATTTAACTTCCTTTAACGCTTCTTTTCTTTTTATCTTATAAAAGCAAATGAGCTTGTCAGCTTTTAATTATGAAAGTCGAATTTGAATTTGTTAGATATGTAACTAAACAAGATAATTGCTAAAGTCATTCTAGCCTACTAACTTTCTATTGTATACATTCATTTTAATTTAATGATAAGAAACTCCTTTCAAGATTTTTGTAAAAGTAATCATATTATCCATTTAGAAAAAAAAAACAGTTAAAATCTCTAGAAGGCAAGTATGTTCCAAAGGCACTTAATAGATCTGGAAATAAAAATCTTGTTCTTAAGGATTTTTTAAAAAATATTTGCTTTGCACTCATTGAAATGTATAGAGTTTAAATTTCATAATTTCTCATCTTATAAAATAAGTGAAACATGTCTCAAATATATTGATGGTAAAGCAAGGTATTCATACTTAAATTCTGATGCAGGTAAGTAAGTCCCCAAGTTATGAACCTGTTATGAGTGTCTGATTTACGGACCACATCACCTTGCCGTATGTTATGTAAATTTCCCCTCACTTTGAAACAGTTGAACTAACCCCCGCTCCCAACAAATGTTGCATCACATCGCCTTCACTTGCTGCACACGTGCAGCTGTGAAATCTTTGAAAAGGCTTCGAGCCTTTTTCTTGCACTAAAACTCGTTGACTTTGAGTCCTTTCTGACTCATCGTGACCCTATAGCACAGAGTAGAACTGTCCCCATAGGGTTTCCAAGGAGAAGCTGGTGGATTCGAACTGTTGACCTTCTGGTTAGCCACCGTAGCTCTGAACCACTGCACAACCAGGGCTCCCTTGCACTATAACCAAAAACTAAACCAAACCCATTGCCATCGAGTCAACTCATAATGACTGTGTAGGACAGAGTAGAACTGCCCCATAGGGTTTCCAAAGAGTGGCTGGTGGATTCAAACTGCCAACCTTTTGGTTATCAGCCACGAGCTCTTAAGCACTGCGCCACCAGGGCTCCCTTTGCACTAAAGTAAGGCTAAGTAAGAACCACATGCACAGGTTCTGAGTTACTTACAAAAGTGACTTACAGGCAGGCTCAGGAACATATCTCATTCCTAACCCGGGGACTGCCCGTATTGCTTCCTTTTTTTTTTTTTAATTGATGAGAAAGAAGTAGTAAAATTATATATCATACAAGAACACACACACACACACACAAAACCCGCTGCCGTCGAGTTGATTCCGACTCATAGCAACCCTATAGGGCAGAGTAGAACTGCCCCAAAGAGTTTCCAAGGAGCACCTGGCAGATTCGAGCTGCTGACCTCTTGGTTAGCACCCATAGCACTTAACGGTTTCCCAAGAACACAATAACAAATAGTAATTTGCAATGCCTGGTCACCAATATGCCCATAATTAGCCAATCGTATCATGTTTCTCTTAATTCACTGAAGGACCATGTTTTATCCATTCTTAAAAAAGACCTAATTATATGATGTCCCTGGGTGTTGAAAACTGTTAATGTGCTCAGCTACTGTTCCAGTCCACCCAGAAGTGCCTCAGAAGAAAGGGATGGCCATCTACTTCTCAAAATATCAACCACTGAAGACCATAACTGGTAATTATGTGACATTTTAAAATGCTCTCAATCTATAAATGCTGTTCTTGAATTTGTAATGTGAGAAAAAAGTCAAAGTATTGCTTTTTTGATTGTGGTAAAAATATACATAATAAAACATTTGCCATTTAAACACTATTTAACAGGTATAATTCAATGAAAATATTGTTCTTTTTAAACAAACCTTTGTATATGTAACACCATCTGTAATGCCATCAAGGAGCCCTGGTACCTCCCTCAGTGGTTAAAGCGCGTGACTGCTCACCAGAAAGGTCGGTGGTTTGAACCCGCCAGTCGCTCTGTGGGAGAAAGATGTGGCTGTCTGCTTCTGAAAAGGTTTACAGCTCTGGAAACCCTTTGCGGGCAGTTCTAGTCTGTCTTACAGAGTCCAAAGAGCCTGAATCGACTTAACAGCAGTGGGTTTAGATAATGCCATTTGGCTATAATCTCCACCATGGCATGGAACATACCTGCCTTTCCTCACTGAAGAGCAGAATGCACCGACATAAGAAATGTTCAATAAATATTTATTAAATATATAAATTAAATTTATAATTAACTTGATCAGTATATGTAAAATTGAAATGAAACAGGTCATTACATCTTCTTAATTATTATATACTAGCACTATTTAAAACCATTCCAATTCAAATAATATGCTTTTAATTGTGGATTTTAATTTAAAAGTTAAGTTAGTTAACAGCTGTAATATTGAATCACTGCCTACGAGAACTGGCAGTCAATCGTAGCTGTCAATTTTTACTTTCTCCATTCCTATATTGTTTCATTCATTCATTCAATGAACACTGATTTATTACCTGCTATGTGCCAGATAAGGAACTCTGGTTGTGCAGAGGTTAAAGCTCTCAGCTGCTAAACAAAAGGTAGGCGGTTTGAACTCACCGGCCCCCATGGGAGGAAGATGTGGCAGTCTGCTTCTGTAAAGATTTACAGAATTGGAAACCCTAGGAGAAGTTCTACTCTGTCCTACAGGGTTGCTATGAGTCGGGATGGAATGGAAGGCAATGGGTTCGATTTGACTTATGTGCCTGGAAAAGGAGCCCTGTTGGTACAGTGGTTAATCTTTTAGCTAGTAACCAAAAAATCAGAGGCTTGAACCCACCCAAGTGTTTTGAGCAAGAAAAATGTCAGAGTCTGCTTCCATAAAGATGACAGCCCTGGAAACCCTATGGTACCATACCTATATGGTCACTATGAGTCGGAGTGGACTCATAGCAATGAGTTTGATTTGATTTGGTTTATGTACCAGTTAAGGACTCCTGGTGCTGTGTGGTTAAGGACTCAGTTGCTAACTGAAAGTTTGGTGGTTCAAAGCCCCAGCCACTACAAGGGAGAAAGATTTGACAATCTGCTTCCATAAAGATTTACAGCCTTGGAAACCCTATGGGGCAGCTCTACTCTGTCCTGTAGGGTCACTGCGAATCAAAGCCAACTTAATGGCAATGGGCTTTTTTGTTTGTTTCTGTGCCAGGTACAGGAGTCCCTGGGAGGCACAAACGGTTAGCACTTGGCTACTAACTGAAAAGTTGGCAATTTGATACCACCCAGAGGCACCTGAGAAGAAAGGCCTGGTGATCTGCTTCTGAAAGGTCACAGCCATGAAAACGCTATAGTGAGCATTCCTACTCTGCAACAAACAGGGTGCCATGAGTAGGGATCAACTTAAAGGCAACTTTTTTTTTTTTTTTGATGTACCAGATATAGTGATAGATACAGGGAGTTAAAAAAAAAAAGATTAAACTGGGACATTCATTATATTCTAGACATAATGCCTATTGTAGAGATGAACTTTTCTGCTTCTGAGGTAGGGAGTGGGCAAGGCTGAAAATATATCTTCAGTGTATTCAACAAATATTATTGAATGTCTAATTATGAGCCACCTTTCTTGGGGATGGGCATAAATATGGATCTCTTCCAGTCAGTTGGCCAGGAAGCTGTCTTCCGTATTTCTTGGCATAGACGAGTGAGCACCTCCAGCACTGCATCTGTTTGTTGAAATATTTCAGTTGATATCGCGTCAATTCCTGGAGCCTTGTTTTTCACCAATGCCTTCAGAATAGCTTGGACTTCTTCCTTCAGTACCATCGGTTCTTGCTCATATGTTACCTCTTGAAATGGTTGAACATCGACTAATTCTTTTTGGTATAATGACTCTGTGTATTCCTTCCATCTTCTTTTAATGCTTCCTGCATCGTTTAATATTTTCCCCATAGAATCCTTCACTATTGCAGCTCAAGGTTTAAATTTTTTCTTCAGTTCTTTCAGCTTGAGAAACATGGAGCATGTTCTTCCCTTTTGGTTTTTCATCTCCAGCTCTTTGCACATGTCATTATAATAGTTTGCTTTGTCTTCTCAAGCCTCCTTTTGAAATCTTCTGTTTGGTTCTTTTACTTCATCAATTCTTCCTTTTGTTTTAGTCTCCTCGGACATCCATCTTGATCTTTTCTTTCTTTCCTGTCTTTTCAATGACCTCTTGCTTTCTTCATGTATAATGTCCTTGATGTCATTCCACAACTCGTCTGATCTTCGGTCACTGGTGTTCAATGCATCAAATCTATTCTTCAAATGGTCTCTAAATTCAGGTGGGATATACTCAAGGTCATGTTTTGGTTCTCATGCACTTGGTCTGATTTTCTTCAGTTTCAGGAAAGGTAATCCAACTGAATGTGGAAATTATAGAACAATATCATTAATATCACACGCAAGCAAAATTTTACTGAAGATCATTCAAAAGTGGCTGTACCAGTATATTGACAGGGAACTGCCAGAAATTCAGGTAAGCTTTATAAGAGGATGTGGAACCAGGGATGTCATTACTGATGTCAGATGGATCCTGGCTGAAAGTAGAGAATACCAGAAGGATGTTTATCTGTGTTTTATTGACTATGCAAAGGCATTCGACTGTGTGGATCATAACAAATTATGGATAACGTTGAGAAGAGTGGGAATTCCAGAACACTTAATTGTGCTCATGAGGAGCCTTTACATAGATCAAGAGGCAGTTGTTCAGACAGAACAAGGGGATACTGATTGGTTTAAAGTCAGGAAAGGTGTGCGTCAGGGTTGTATTCTTTCACCATACCTATTCAATCTGCATGCTGAGCGAATAATCTGAGAGGCTGGACTATATGAAGAAGAACAGGGCATCAGGATTGGAGGAAGGCTTATTAACAACCTGCATTATGCAGATGACACAACCTTGCTTGCTGAAAGTGAAGAGGACTTGAAGCACTTACTAATGAAGATCAAAGATCACAACGTTCAGTATGGATTACACCGCAACACAAACAAAACATAAATCCTCACAACTGGACCAATGAGCAACATCATGATAAACGGAGAAAAGATTGAAGTTGTCAAGGATTTCATTTTACTTGGATCCACAATTAGAAGCCATGGAAGCAGCAGTCAAGAAATCAAAAGACGCATTGCATTGGGTAAATCTGCTGCAAAGGACCTCTTTAACGTGTTGAAAAGCAAAGATGTCACCTTGAAGACTAAGGTGCACCTGACCCAAGCCATGGTATTTTCAATCGCATTACAGGCATGTGAAAGCTGGACAATGATTAAGAAAGACTGAAGAAAAATTGATGCCTTTGAATTGTGGTGTTGGTGAAGAATATTGAATATACCATGGACTGCCAAAAGAACGAACAAATCTGTCTTAGAAGAAGTACAACCAGAATGCTCCTTAGAAGCAAGGATGGCAAGACTGCATCTTAAGTGCTTTGGCCATGTTGTCAGGAGGGATCAGTCTCTGGAGAAGGACATCATGCTTGGCAGAGTACAGGGTCAGCAGAAAAGAGGAAGACCCTCAGCAAGGTGGATTGACATAGTGGCTGCAACAATGAGCTCAAGCATAACAACGATTATAATGATGGCTCAGGACCGGGCAGTGTTTCTTTCTGTTGTGCATAGGGTCGCTATGAGTCGGAGCTGACTTGTTGGCACCTAAGAACAACAACAACAATTATGAGCCAGGCAATCTCTTAAGTATTAGCTATATAAAAGGAAGTTAGACAATACCTGCTTGCAAACAAAAGTCCATAATAAACAAACGTAAAGGAATTCACTTTGTAGATTTTATAATAACATTTCTGATATAGCCCCAGAGAATTGGAAGTAGTCAAAATTCCAGAAACTAGAAGGAATGCAATTGAAATTGATTTCAAAATGAATTACCAGAGGGCATTTAATCTCTCGGTAAATGAAACATTCTGGTACCATTTACTTCAAATAGAATGTACTGTACTTTTTCGCAGATAACGTGTGTCTTCTATGTTTGTTTGCCAACTGCACACAACCCCTGCAAGGTATTTTCATAAGCACTCCTATGCCAATTTTTTCTATAGAGTCACCTATGGAAACACCTCACAGACAGAGGGCATGGTTGGCACACAAACATAGAAGGTGTGCATCATTTGTGTAAAAATATAGTAGTTAAGATTATTTTTAAAAATTACAATTTGTACACACTAGATGTAATGACTGAATAACAGATACGTTGGACAATAACAACTTTATAAAAAATTGCCACAGTAATCTTGTGTAATAAGACACCCCAAAGCTCAGTAGATACATCAACCAGCATTTTTTTCTTGTCCTTGCTCTTGTGGTCAGCTCTAATCCAGCTGACCTAAACTGAGTTTGACTCGGGTTGGCTTGAGGCCATAGCTTGTGTCCAGATCTGTTGCACATGTCTGTCATTCTCCCCAAATCACAGTAACCTAGGCATGTTGTTTTCATGGCAGAAGTCATGAGTGCAAGCCCAACTGTGCAAAAACACACCAAGCCTCTGCTTGCATTATGTCCTCTAAGATTCCCCTTTAGCTAAGCAAAGTCCAAAGACTAAAGACAAAAGACAAAGACCAAAGTGAAACAGCCCAGAAATGTTTCATTCCCTCAGATGGGACTCTAAGGGTGAATAATTGCTGCAAACTGATCTAATCTACCGAACCTTCTTGAAGTTTTTAGCATAAAAAAGTAGGCATTAATTTTGTTTGTTTAAATAAGATTTTGCCTAGACTCACAGCAACATGGAGGCACTATTTGAACCCTTCCTCCACATTCATAAAATTGCCATGTATTTTCCACTACAATTATATCTTTATGAGCCATCTTTATGTACAAATCCGAAAACTTTACACTTAGACTTGATTAAAGTAGGAAAATTATCCCAACTTAAAATATCATATAAAATATATTTCTCAATATTTTAACTGTTTTGTGTTAATGTTAATATTTTGATTGAAAATAATTGGAATGATAGAAGCTATTTCTAAGTCAGACATTGATTTATTAAGTGAATTATAAAAATTAGACTAAAATACTAATAAAGAAATTGCAATTGAAATCGTGTCTGTGCTACAAATGGGATTGGATTTTTGTGTTATACATTTGGACTCTAATTATTTTGTTAGGGTTGGCTTACTAAGGCATAATTAGTAACATTATCAGTAGAAAAATATGTCATGCTATAATTAAATCATTTAAATAATCATTTCTTAAGGTCTTAATATGCTCGATTTCTCAGTTTATCAGCAGTAGTTTGCTTTTCTAGAAATGCTAGAAAATTTGGAATTCTGCATTAACATTGAATAGCAATATGCTGTTCTAGCATTGATATAGCAAGTGTATCTACAAAACAAGCAGCAAAGCAGACATGGAGGACAACGAGAACATTTGCAGCCTTTTTGGCTCTTGGCAACTAGCACTAAAAAAGCACTAGTAGCATTTTTATCTTCAGAAAATAGAGATAATTTTAGAATTGGGCTAGTTCCAGTTTCAGTCTAGGACAAATTATTTACATACTGAGGTCATGTTTACAGGATACCTTTGTTTCCAAATACAATACATTAATTTTCCTGTTATACAGGCTGTTAAAATTAATGGGATAGAGAAACTATTATAGACATCTCAAAGATTTCACTGCTCCTCTCAACCTATGGAACTTTCAACTGGGATGGGGAGATGGAAATGAAGCCATCGGGAATGTGGATTCTTTGCTACTAATGACTTGCATTCCTTTAAGAAGATTCCTCAGCAGAGAAGAATATAGAGGTGTAAAAGCGAGATTTTTGGGGTACCTAAAACCTATGCTTTCCTTAGCAAACTCAATAAACAGATCCATTTAAGTGAAACAAACTCAGGCCAACTACTTTTACACATGAGCATGAGTTTGTGTGTGTGTATATGCACATATACACGTACATACATACATACACATACACACATGTATATGTACATATACATATGTGTATCCCATTTATTCTCAGTCTGTTCTCAGTTATTGACCTGTTAGGCTAAAATGACTGATCATTTTACTCTGT